>NW_010301965.1:18142-45672 GCF_000700745.2 Antrostomus carolinensis
GCTCAATCATCCTGTCCCCATCATCCTGAAGATTGTTCACAAGCTCCTCCTGGCTGAGCAGCTCTTTGGACTTGAAGTCCTGAAGGGGAAGAGAAACTTGATGACAATGGGAGCACACAGGGAGCACAGAGGAGTCTCCTGGGGCACCAGACCCCACGTGGCAGAGGAAAGGCTCCCAAAGCAGAGACATCCTTGTTTGTTTGTTTTTAAAAAAGGAGGGGCTAGGCAAAGCTAAAACAAATTAGACACGCTTGGGCCTCAGAAAGCACCAGGACATTTGTTCAAAGAGCATTTTCCTAAGCAATTATCCCTCTCCTTCCTGGTCCCAGCACACAGCAGTCACTGGGTATTGTACTTTGAGGCTGACGTGACGCTGAGCCCTTCCCTCCCCTCTGACCACTGAGCCTCACCAACAGCTCTGCAATGTACGGTCCCACGTGCCAGCTCAGTGGACAGGAGGGGACACACAGAGCAGCTCATCCTGAACTCCAGTGTGGACCAAGAGTGTCTCTTCCACCTCTGTTTCTGTGCCCAGCGCTATCAGACTGCCCTGGGAAAGCACCAAGCTTAGGGAATAGTGGTGGATGTCTAGGAGGCTGGGATCCATCCTGCAAATCTCCTGCCTCAATGGCAGGACAAGCTACCACCCCCAAGAGCTCACCTCGTACTCCCGACGCACACTTTGGATGTCCATCATTTGGTCACTCCAGTCCTGCTTCAGGATCCTGGTCTGCTGGTCCGTCAGGTAGCCCAGCTCCTTGGTGCAGCCCTGGAGGTGGTGGTACAGGCTGCCCAGGCTCTGCCCTCGCCCGATGGAAGCTTTCTGCCCATGCACACAGGAGAGAGACAGCCTTGGTGCTCAGGCTGAGGAGCCCTCTTCCCCTCCCCTCCTCCCCTCCTCCCCTCCAGGTCCCCGCTCATGTTGCACATCCACCAGGAGATTCCCAGAGACTTTGGTGAGACATGTGCTGCTGCTGCTTGCTCTTATCTGATGGGGCTGCCTTTCCCTTTCCCTCCTTCACAGACGGGATATATTTGTCTAACCAGAATCTCAGGTGTGGGCTGGTGCCCCGGGCGGTCTGAGAGCTGGCCCAGCTCTGCTGTATTTCTCACAAAAGCCATTTGTGATAGTTTCCCTAGGCTAGCTACTAAAAAGAAACCCAGCTCTCTTCCAGCTAAAAACCAGGACACCATTCTTCAGCAGTAACCTTTACAAGCCCAGGACCTTCTTCCTGGCCACCTTGTTTTCTCCAGCTGCTCATTTCCCCTCTGGAGCCCTTGTGTTAGGGATCAGTGGAAGCCTCAATATTTGCAATCCTGATTTGGAAAAGCCGTGAGCTGGGACAGGGTTTGCTACTGCTGCATCTGTGATCCTGTGCTCACCAACATGTCAGCAACTCCAGATCAGTGATCCACAAAGAGGAGAGACGCAGATCTCACCCTCAGCATTCCCTTGAGTGTTCTCATTTTTCACCCATTCCAGGGTGGGGAGGAAATGAGGAAATAAAATGAGAGACACAACTTCACTGTGCAAGGCCAGAGTAGCTCCTGCCCTGAGCTGGGCATTCCCTGTCAATGGGGGAAGATGTTACTCTGCTGTATGATCCCATCTGTCCACAAAACCAGAGAAGCTTACCAGCAAGTCCTTGTACTGGCTCTTTAAATCTGCCACATCCTGTGTTAGAACACGGCCAAGACCGAGGGGGAAAAAAAAAGAAAAAGATAAAGCTGTTATCAAAACACCCTCGGTGGTAGATGCTGCTGAGCTGATCTATGGAAGATGCTTTAGAAAACATTCAGGAACCACCTCTCTGGCCGCTGCATGGTTTGATCTACCCTAGATCTCCCCTGTGCAGAACAAGGGTGGTTATTCACTGTGAGGAGGAGCAGATGGGACACACAGCCACACAGTGAGCAGAGCCCGCAGGGTCTCAAGCGAAGGAACAAGGAGGAGATGGAAGTTGCCTTACCCCAGAGCGGAGATTCTTGATCTGGAGGCCGTAAGCTTCAATCTCCTTCTGAAGGATGTTGTGCTCAGCTATTTGCTTTTCCAGCTCTGCCATGCCGGGGCCGTACTGTCCCTCATTGACTTGTCTCTGTGCAAAAGGAGTTCAGCAGAGATTAAAGCAAAATACTTCAGTTCAGGGAGAAACCCCAGTGAGTGCTGGCAGGGTATGAAGAGATCTGGTATCTGACACCAGTCCAGGAGGAAGTGAAGGGATCTTGTTGGTGGTCACTGTGATTGCCATTGGTTGCCATTTCCCCAGCCATAGACAGGGGCAAAGATAACCAGGACATATAACCCTGGTGTACAAACCTAAGCTGAACCAGCCACCCTTCCCATGGTGACATGCACTGGTTGCACATAGTTACCACCCAACCTTCAAGGCAATCCAAGTTGACTCCAAACTGAGTGCTCCACATACCCAAGACCTTGTAGTGTGAAACTCTATGATGTAGGCTTATAAAGTCCTTGAAGTCACCACCTTCTCCACCCTTTCATCCCACAGCAGGGCTTCTCTACCTGATCCCCCTTCGGTAGCTCTTAATTTGAAGGGGTCAATCAAGAGGGTCCTCCAGATAGTTTTAAGAGGTGGGAGGAGAGTCCTTCTCCTACCCAGAGTTACTTCCACCACCCACAATGTCCCTGCATGATACTGAGCACGACAGCTAGCAAAGCCCTACAGGCAATAGCAGACACTATCTGCTCTTGTAGGAGTTGGGAGAAACATCTAAAAAACAGCTGCTGTTACCATCTTTTGGTCCAGGATCTTGGCCCAGTCTACCCTGGGCCCCACATCAGGGACGTTCAGTTGTTCGTAGAGGGCCCGGTACTCTGCACACAGCTGTGTCACACGGTCGTGGAGCTGCTGAATGCTGTCAAGGAGAAAAGGCACATGTCTCTGTGTCAGCTTGGAAGCGGGAAAACCAAGGTGGGGTTTGTGGAGCCCAGATTTCACTTGTAAGACCCAGGCTACTTTGTTGTCCTTTGTGACACTGGCCTCCTTCAGCAGTGGAGACACTTGTCCTGATGCTTTCCATCTCCAGGGATGTCTCAGGAATTACAACCCAAGAGGAAGCTGCAGGGAGATCAGGGCTGTCCCTTCCCAGGTAGGAAACAACTCTTCCCTCCTGATTTCCATCTGGAAGGGCTGGAGAGTAAAGAGAAGCAAAGCACCAGAGGCCAACTGAAGCTCTTCTCCCCTTCAAACACCCACCTCTGACTCTGTGCTCGCCTGGACAAAAGGCATTAATTTTAGGAAAAGCAGAGGAAAAGGGGATTTCCCTGGGAGTGGGGCCACATTTTAGCACTGCATTTTTCTGGTACCTTTTACGAGAGCTCCCAGATAAGTCTGGAGACTCTCGGGTGATCGCTCTGGCAGCTGCCCTGCACTCCGCTCTCCGTACTGACAGGAGCCCTGATTTTAAAGCTAAAGTCTATGGAAAGAAGGGTGAAACTGTACCTCTCATGGCAATGACTGGGGCTCAGCCTAGATCATAGGGGGTTTCCCAATTGCTCAGTGTTCCTGTCACACCAGTTCCCCCCCACGCCCCCCCCCATACTCACTCTTTCTCTATCTCAATAGCCTGAGGGTGTTTCAGCCGCTTGGCACGGTCCACATCCAGGAAGAGGTCCTTCAGCAGGGTCTCTGCTTCCTTCAGGTTCCTGGCATTCTCTGGCTGGAACTCAAAAGCCTTGTTCTTCTGATGATTGCTGGCATCCTGGAGACCAGGAATGACAAAGAATAAAAGCCTGGTTGGACCACAGGGACCTCACAAAACTCTCCTTGGCAAACACAGAGGACCTGGATGTTCAATGCACCAACCACAGAGGAACCCCAGTGCAAGGGTGCAGCTGGGAAGCGTATGCCCAGCCAAGCTGCTTGCTTCAGCATCTCTGCCACCCAGGGGACCAGTATGGGTCAGGCTGGCTGTTGCCTCCAGAGTTGCTGGGAGGCACAGGGTTGTGAGATGAGACAGCCTTGGCTGTGGGGAGCATGAGACACTGAGCAGAAAGCACTGAGGGCAGAATCTGGGAGGCCCTGGTGTGCAGCCCCAGGGGCTGGGAGGCTCTGCAGGGTACTTTGTTCCTCCCCAGCCTCAAGGCAGCCCCCAAACCTGCACCAGCAAGCTGGTGCACAGAGCAGACACCTGACCTGTTATCCTAGACACTGCATTTCTAGGCAGAGCCTTTCACCTTCCCACCACCCTCTGCCACAACTCACCTGCTTGAGTCTGGACTGTGTCTCCAGGATGTCCTTCTCCACCTGGTCAGCGTTTGTCTGCATGCGGGAGATGAGCACAGCCAGCTCATTTGTTGAGGACCTGAGAAGGGGAGAAGCAAAGCAGAGGGGTGGGTGAAAGCAATTCTCACCCTCTTCATTACTGACCAAGACCTGACACAGGTGTGGTTCTTCAGGCTTTTCCCCATGTCCTCCTGGGTCTCCAAAGAAAGCATCTAAGCTGTGGCCAAGAGCAAGGATGCATATATGTGAAGGTAAGAGGTGGCATGTTCAGAGGGAGCAGGCGGTGGCACAACTCCTTGCTGCAGGACACAGCAGATGCTCAAAAGTTTGTGTGGATACAAAAAGCATTGGAGGGAAAAAAAAAATTGCTTTAGGGCCCCCAAATGCACTGACACGACATCTGGGTTGGGAAAACCCAATGCCACAGATGGCTGGAGGCCAGGAGGGCACCCTGCAGAGGCAGAACAAGATGCTTGCCCTGTTTGGAGGCGCTTCCCTGGATGTCTGCCCTTGGCAGAGGTGGGTAAGATGGCCCTTCAGCCTGATCCAGAACTTCCATCCCGTGGTCTTGTTTCATGTGAAGTGCTCTGCAAGTTCAGCTCCTTAAGGTGCTGGAGGGACCAGTGCCACCCCAGGACCAGGGAGAAGTGGACAAGGACTTGCTACACAGACTACAACCTCTCTGGGTACTGTGGGCTCTTGCAGTCATGCTGCTTTCAGGGCTTGGGAACTAGTTTCCCAAGGCCATAGTGCAACTACAGCCTTCCTCGCCCCAGTGAGGATTCACTGGAGTCTCCATCAGGCCATTGCCTGTTGCCTCTCACCTCAGTGCCATCACACAACTGATGGGTACCATCACAGAACTGATGGGTACCATCACAGCCCTTATACCATCACCACTGTTGGGAATGAGCACCCAGAGTCCTGTCAAAACAACTGGATCCAGAACCCACAGCAAGGCACAGAGAGGTTCCCACAGCTGCAGCCCCAAAGCTCCTGTGGACAGGGAAGCACAAGGCCTGGTGCCACCTTTGTCCTCATGTCCTGTGGCTTCTAATAGCACCCGGCCCTGGGGATGGAGTCAGCCCTACCAGGATGTGGGCGAGCAGAGGTGGGAGGGTGGGGACTGATAGCATCAACCAGGGACTGGAGCCCTTGGATGACTGCTGGTGGGACAAAGTTCAGCAGAGGCTCAGCTTGCTTACATGCCAACTCTGGAGTCTGAGAACAGAAGGGAAGAGCTTGAGCAGCAGCAATGGACATTGCATGGGGCTCAGTTGGTACAACCTGTCCTCTGTGCCTTTGGTGGAGGAAGAAGGCAGGAGAAAGGTGATGTCCTGCAGCAGAGCTACCCACATTTGCCCTCCAGCCACATTATTTCCTTCCTAGCCCCTGAATCCAGCAAAGGACAGGTAGAAGTTCCCTTAATGGCCCTGTCATTGCTCCAGTTGCTTATCATGGCTCAGTCATTGCTCCAGTTGCTCATCATGGCTCCAGCTATTCCATGGTTCATCCCAAAGGCTGGAGCAGATGCTGGGATGTTCATTTATTACCCCCCCAAGTGACTGTAAAATGCTAGCGAGTGTCACGCTCACCCCAAGCCAAGCACTCGGATGCCACAGACGAGCTCATGGTTTAAGTCAGCTCAGCCCACGTGTGGCTCTGGAGGAGGTGCAGCCCCAGCTCTCCTGCTCTCAGCATCCTCCTCTGCCCTTTCTCTGATTCCTCCCTTGGTTTTGATTTCCCAAGAGGGCAGCGTGGGCCTGTGATGCAGCAGCTCCCTCAGAGGCTTTGGGTTGGCAGCGTCTCCTGGCCGTGCCTCAGCTTCCCTGCCTGCAAAACGCATGTCAGCAAAGTAAATGGGTGACTGCTGCGCTCTGGCAGTGTCCTCTTCTACAGGGTCCAATTCCAGGGACCACAGAGCCCAAGCAGGGCATTAGCCTTCATCATCATCCTCATCAAAACATCACTGTCTGCCACAGCATGTCCTTTATATCCTGTTAAACACCCCTCCTACCCCATCTGTGCCCCAGGGATGCCTTTCTTCAGGTAAGCTGCACTGCTCAGGGAGATGAAAGGTGGTCCTAAGTCCCACCACAACAGGGTGGGTGAGAGCAGTGCAAAGCCAGGACTCAGTCTTCGTGAGCCTGAGCCTGTGGCAGGCTGGAAGCTCTAGGAGGTTCCCCCCCATCCCCAGGAGGTTACACAATCTCCTACTCATCCCTGACACGCCTGGAATGAGGTGGTGTCCCATGAGCAAATACTTGAGCACCACCCAAATTTCCTGCCTGGGCTCTCTGTGCAGGGAGGAGAGAGTGAGTCACGGGCTGGCTGCTGTCCCAGGGGATGGACGCCTCTCCCCATGCACCAAGGAGAATACCATCCACCCCAGAGGTTGGGCTGAACTCAGCTCTCACCTGGGAAGAGTCTGAATGAGGTGTTCAGTTTGAGATCCCCTGTGATATGACTGCAGATACTTCCGTGCATCTCCAAGAGGGGAGAAGTGAGGGTCTGTCCTTCCCAGGGAGGGTTGATTGCCAATAAAATCCTGCTTATTCCTTGTGGTATTCCCTTCCTGGCTGAAGGAAACACAAGGACAGCCCATCTCTTGGTTCACAAGGCTGGATACACAAACCAGCTTTGTTTAGGCCAAGCCACAACAGAACTATGGATTGAAAAGATCTCAACAGCCTCCTGGTCACAGGGACTCAGTCTTGCCCATTCCCAGGCTGCGCTGCCTTTGCACTGCACAGGGCACCTGAGGTTAGAAACAAGGATGTTGTTGCAAACAACCTCATCTTCAGGGAACGAGTGATGCTTCCTGGAGAGCATTGTCTCAGAAGCAGAAGTGGCCTCCCCTGCGTGTCCTGGAGTGGAAAACCAGGAGGTATCCATGCCAGTCAAGGGGGGAAGCTTGGTAGAGGAGGAGTCTGGGACCTTGTAGGTGGAAAGGGGCTTGTCCAGCCCTGCAAGCAGCCAAACCACTTCAGTCTGCAAAAGAACAGTCTGGATGTTTGAGGGGTGCTGAAGCCAGGTAGGGGATGTTCCAGGAGGGAAAGGGTGTCCTGGGAGCTCGAGGAAGGCCCAGTGCATGAGTGGAGAAGCCATCTGTCCTCAGCTGAGCCTCCAACCCTCATCATGCTCCTTGGTCAAGGTGGGAGTGATGCTGAGGAACCTGCTTGGTCTTTGCACACTTGGAGAAGGGCCCAAACAATCACAGACCCTGCTATCCCAACCACAGACCATGCAGAGAGGAGCACAAGCTTCTCCTGTCCATGACAACACCCATCCACACAGCCTGCAGTGACACAGATACATCACCATCTTTCCTTGGGGCTGTCCTCCTGCCCCATCCCTGCAGCCCCCAGAAGAAGCCCTCACTCAACAAGAGCTGACCACAGCCAGACTGCACATTTCAGAGTGAAGACATTGACACTTGGGCTGCAGAGAGGTAGCCTGGCATCAGCTGGGATCCAAGGAGCCACAAGCTCACTCATGCTCACGTTGGGCATCCCTCAGGTCCAGGGTCCAACTCCACATACAGTGCGTGTGTCCAGCTGCAGCCCTGGGCTGGCCAAGACCAAGGCTTGGCAGAGCTCCTCCTGCTCCTCCACCTCAAAGGCAGGGCAGGCCTCCTCCCTAGGGCTATCTCATGCCTAGAAGAGGCAGAACACTATTATTATCGTTATTAATTAGTTCATTTCTCATACCACTTTCTGCCTCCTAGACAGTCCAACTGCACGCAAGGGACAGTGTCTCTTAGCAGGAGCAGGACCGTCCCCCACTCCTGCCAGAGCATGTTTGGGCAGGATCACAGCACTCACCCTCTTCAGATCCCAACCTGCTCCATCCCTTCCTTCCAGGGGACTTTGCTTTATGGCCACAAGGCAGACCCCAAAGCTGGGCCTGTTCTCCCTGACATGCAGAAGTCCTTGCACACTCCGATCTGCCAGCCCAAGCTGCTCACAGCAGACCACCAACAACCTCCCTCCAGCACTGAGTTAGTCCCCTGAGCCCGTGCCTGTCCCCCTGGGGACCACACTGCTCTAAACTGATCGGGGAGAAGCAGAGGGAGGCGGTGGCAGAAGCAGCAATGCCAGGAGGTGATTAAACCAGGAGATGACTTGCCAACCACCTCCAAAACCACCCACAGCCTTTGTCAAGATCGTACCTGGGCAGCCAGTCCAGCCAGATCTGATTCAGTTCCACCTTCTCATGAATTTTCCCTTTCAGCCCCACAGTGTGCCTCCTCCTAGAGCAGGGCACAGTGAGGATGCTCCTTGGGGACAAACCTGGACTTGCTACCACCTCCCTGGGATGCATCCGTGGAGTAGGGACAGCAAAGGGCCCTGCGAGCCAGGGTGCTCAGCACCATGGTCCCAAGGACTGAGATGAGGTACCTCTCTAGGGGTCTGTGCCAGCAGCAGCACCTGTTAATTGGGAACCCCCGGAGGGAGGGAACCTTGGCTGCTGCTGAGGTTCTGGCCTCAGGGCGACCAGGAGCAGCTATGGGCCACCAGCATTTTCTTGGGGCTATCTGCAGAGCATGTGCTGGCAGCTGGTCCTAAGACAACTCATCACCTTCATTTTCTCAGCTAATGAGCACTGACCAAGCACCGGGCCATGGCCAAACCAATTAGCCTTTGTGTGATGGTTGGTGCCTCCTAAAACAAGCACGACTAGCTCAGTAATGGCCACACTTTCGGCTCCAGCCTCCATCCTGCACAGGGAATATGTGTGAGGTCTTCACCAGGATGTGACTCCAGTTATCCTGAGAGCCTCACACTGGGGGAGAACCTGGCCCAAGCCCGTCTGCATCATCACAGGGGCCGTGGTGAGCTGTCCTAGGAAGCCTCATGCAAAATCCCCAGCCCAGGTTTGGAAGCCAGCGTGCAGCCCAGGCTGGGGAGGTGGATAGATTGCATTAGCAAGACTAAGAACAGAGGCTGACACAGCTCTGGGGCTTCTGGGGAGGTGTCTCACTGCAATCAGGCCCCAACAAAGGCTTGGTGTTCAGAGAAGCCCCAAATCTGTCTTCCTGATGATTTTGTGAGAGCTCAGCTCCACTGAGGCAGAAGCTTCCTATGGCAGGGCAGTGGGCCAGCTCCCAGCACCCACACAGCCTCTGTGGGACCCCACTTCTCCCCAGGTCCCACTGCCCTGCCCGGCAGCACCCAGCCACCACCCTCCTCAGTGGCTGTTTGCTAACGTTGGGTTTGACCCCCATAAACGGCACAGTTGGGTGCCAGCACTGTGCTGTGTCCACCCAGATCTGTACTCACACCATCCCGGGCTGCTGCTGTTGGTGGCCCCAAGTGATGGGACCAGCACCCCCTTTCTCCCTCCAGATCCCCTCCTCTTCAAAACAAACCCCTTGGCAAAATCCTCAGCCTCTAACCCTGGCTGGGGACAGGGATCCTGCAGAGTCAGTCCCCTACCACCATGAAATGCAAAATTGCTGAGGGAAGGTGGAAAATAATCCTGAGTTGGCAGCTGCAGCTCTCTCTGTAGGAGCACCCCCTCCCACAGGAGCATCCCGGTCCCATCACACATCTTGCTCCCCAGAGCTTAGGGAATCTCTTCAGAGGACAACGTGACTCTTATGATGCTTTTGGTGCTGCCTCAGATGGGGTCTAAAAGAGGCAACCTCAGTTTTTTGACATGCAGAGATCCAGCCTGTCACCAGGATGGATTAAACAGTCACCAGCAAACCCACTCCTCACCCACCTTCACCACCTGAGCAGCACCAAACTGAGCATTCCTCTCCTTCCCAGGGCAGCATCACACCAACCTCACACAGCCAGCAGATCCAGGGATCTCACATCCAGGCTGGTATCTGCATCACCATCAGGCAGATCTTGCTCCACACAAGCAAAGAGGCTGCGTTGATTCTCCCTACCCCCTACCTGCCCAAAAGGGGCTTTGCACCTCCCTGCCCAACACTGCTCTGAGCACATCTTCAGGCATGGCACATCCCAGGGGCTGGGGCACAAAGCCCACCAGAGACAAGGACAACAGCTGGGGCAGCTCCCAACAAGCCCCAACTTTCTGGCTGCTCCACAAAGAGGCATGGTTCTTAGGGTGGGTTAGGAGACATCAAGAGCTCTTCCCTTGTCTTCCCCCAGGGTCCACAGGACAGCTTAGAGAGAGAGGAGGAGAACTGCACTTACTTGCTAGGTTTGACAGGGGAACTTCTGTTGGGGGAACTTCTGCTCGGGGAGCCTTTGCCCACCCCCTTGAACATGTTGATGAGGTCCCAGCTGGTCTCCTGGAGTCTGCGAAGTTGTCGTGGACGCTGGCTTTCTGCTCCGGTCTGTTGGGATGGAATGATGAGACTCGGCGAGGGCAGGTCGGCAGCGTTTCTGGGAGGCTCCTCCCCAAACGCAGGTGAGCAGCAGCAGAGATGGAGGCATATATGAAAAAATTACTCGAAAAACCAGTTTGGAATGGCAAGAGCAGAGCCCCAGAGGGAGAATGGGAGACCTCACCCTGGCTTCGAGAGTGTTTTGGCACACACAGCCGCAGCCGTGCGGCAGTTTCCCAGCGGAGGGGCAGAGAGCACGGCCTTGGCAGGGAATAAATGTCTGCAAACGTGACTTTGAGTGGGTGCACTGCAACTGCTGAGACACATCTTAAAACATCTTCTTGCATTAGCTGTTTAAAATGCTAGAGAAGCAACAGAAGCCCTACAGATGAAGCCAACCAAGAGTTGTCCAAGGCAGCAGCAGCAGTTTGGGAACCACCAACTCACAGAACATGATGTTATTTTGTAGTTCAGTAAACTTTTGGCCCAGGCTCAGCACAAGGTGGCCCTGGCTCCTGGCAAAACACCAAGGGCTTGTGGCAAAACTAAGGTCAGCAGCTCCAGCATAGCCTCATCCAGCAGGACTCAGGCTCTGGGACACACTTGGGTACCAGAGTCCCAAAGACCTGGGTCTGGGGTGGGGGTCTACCTAGACTCTCTGTCTACGCAAGACCTTAGAGCAGGCTTTGCCTCTGGGCAGCTCTTTCCCCTATGGAGCAAAGGTTGAGAGTCCCCACTGATTCCCAGTACAGCCCAACAACTGGCATCTCCATGACTCCTGGGAATGCCCATCCAGGCCATGCTGCACAGTGGGGCTGCCCAGCCCCACAGCTCTCCTAAACCACAGCAAGGGCCAACTGCTGTCTACATCCTTTCGGTTTCAGATAAAGCAAAGTTCAAAGTTTCCCACAAACCAGGAGCCTTGTGTTTCAGGCTGATCCATCATGGATCCCACAGGGATATGGGATCTTTATCCTGTGCAGGACCAGGGAGGGAGGGCAGAGGATGGAGGAGGAAGGGGGCAGGAGTAGATGGGGACCACAGCCCCCATGTAAGCCCCAGCCACTTGTGATGCTGACACAGGTTTCTGGCTGTTCTCTTTAAATTGGCACAAAACAAATCACACTTGTCTCACGAGAGAGGGAGAGACACACATGGGACGAGGCTCCTTTGCAAGGGCTTTGCTTTCTGCTATGGTTTTACTCTTCTACAACCCTACCTCTTCATGGTGGTATCGTATTTTGGCCTTGTTTGTCACACTGGGATCTCAGAAGCATGAAGGCAGGAGGTCCCCAGAGCTCAAAGCACTGGGAGGCAGCTGGTGTGGACCTTAGGAGGAGTAGTGACCTCTCCTCCAAGGAGCCCAGAGTTAACAGAGACCTGCTTCAGGGTCTGTCTTTGCTGTGTGGGGGTCTACAGAGTGGACCACTCCTTTGCCATTAACATCAACTGACCAACGACAGTAACGATGCTCCAGAGCTGCTGGAGATCCCCAGGGAGAAGGAACCAGCAGAGCGTTATCACCTGCAGCCTACAGGACCAGACCCTCCTGGATTTGCATTCAAAGGCTTACAGCAAGCCGAAGCATTGCCAGGGAGAAGAGTTGAGAGCATTTAAGGCCAAGTAGACCTCAGTTTGTACCCACGCAAAACAGGAACACGCAGGAGCCCACGGCCGCGTGGGACAAGCCCTTCTCCACAGGGCTGTTTGCACAAGCCAGGAGAGGATCAATCCCCTTTGCACTCAAAGGAGACTAAATTGAAGCAGATTGACTGGCAGTAATCCCCTGGAACACAGCGTGCTGGCACATGGAGGAAGTTCCAAGAATTAACACAAAAAGCAAACCAAGCACACACCAACCCACCCCCCCCCCACCCCGGACAACCTGCTTCCCAAGCCATCCATCACCCACAGCCTGCAGCCCAGGCCTGGAGCTCCTCAGCCGCAAAGCTTCAAAACAAGCACCTTCCTCTCCTCTGTTTAACAAGACAGAGGTGTGATCCTTCCCCCAGCCAAGTCCCCACCTGGCAAAGATCCCTTGGAAAGCCAGAGACTGGTCTTTGATCTCGCCCCTGTGCACACACAGACGCGCGCTCTGGCAGCAGCAGACGGGACGGACAAACACGGGGCTGATCTCAGGGCTGATGTGAGCAGAGGCAGCGTGCTTGGCAGAGGAGCACCCGGCTGTTTGCAGACGGTGTGAGACACAAGCCAGAGAGCTGGGCCAGATCCTGCCTGCTTTTGAGCCCTGGCCCAGGAGATAGCCTTCCTGCCGGCGAAACTGCGGTGGAGGGACCTGCCTCTTCCTCACTCAGGCAGACATGGTGGGAGAAGAAGAAGACCCAGCCCGCTCACCCCACACAGATCCCACGCAAGGGGCCAGCTCTTTGCTGGAGGAGCAGGGCTCACCCAGCCCTCAGCAACGCCCCGAGGGGTCTGTCACCATCCCAGCCTCAGGAAACAAGAGTGGCAGAGGGAACCATAGACAGATTCAAGGATGGCTCCGGGGTGACAGGTCTTACCATGCCAGCGCCCCTGCCACCAGAGTTTCTGCTGCAGCCCAACCCCTGCTGCGAGGGGAGGGATGCTCTGCCTGCTGCCAGCCCAGCCTCCCCCGCTCTGCGATGACCACCACGACCTGCACGCGTGAAGGGGATGCTACTGCAAGAGTCCTCAGGGGAATACTTGGGACAGGCACTGCTTGCTCACCCCCCAGGGCTTCAGTCCAGGTCACTTTCAGATCCACTGTGAATTTTGTTCAGACCAGCCCCAACCACGCCAGGGCAGAGTACGATGGTTAACCAAGGCCCTGCAAGAAGCAACAGGCAAGGAGACTAGTTCAACCAGTTCTCCACCACAGCCACCCACACAGCTGTGCCTGGCACTTGGATCTGAACCCAAAACCCTGTGCAGGACTGCCTCATGACATCCTTCCTCCTCTACAGCTGGAAACCTAAGCACAAGTCTCCAAGGAGACCATCCAAAACAGCATTACCAAGGACCTCCCACCTCCTGGCCACCCCTTGATCCCAGGAAGGCACCCCCCACCCCACCCAGCTGTATTCCCAATGTGATTGCTCTGCAGTGCAAGAGCTGCCTTGCCCAGGTGAGATCATCTATGGGGAGGTCAGGGGTAGGCTGCCTTCCTTGCATTCCAGGTGGACCAGCCTTAAAAATCTTGCCACTGATGTACAGACAAAACCAATCCAAGAGGAGGTGGTGTCTTGCCCAGGCAGATCCCCAGCCAGGCTACAGCTCACTTTGGGGGCTGAGACCTGTCTCCTGGGGGTATAGACCTGGGGGTGCTCTGGCAGAGCTCCAGCCACAATAAGAGATGCTATGGGAAGCCACATCATGGTAATTTTATTCACTTTCCAGAAGCAGATCTGGGGGTTGATGCCAGTAGCCTGGAGCTGTGCCAGGGTGCAGTTGCCTGGTTTTACAGAGCAGTCACACAACCAAATGCTTCTCGCTGCTCATACGGATGAGTAGGTCGCCTGCAGGGACAGATAGCAGGCACAGCTGCGTAGAGTACCTTGGTGAGCAGGTAACATTTCAGGGAAGGAAAGATTTCAGAAACAATCCTGGACTAATCTTTCACACAGATCTTCCCAAGAATTGGCCAGAGGAGGAGTTTAGATCAGGCAGGCCTCTCAAGTTTTTACAGAGATGATGGCTTAATACAACCCATAAACGATTTACCTGCTAAGACCATTTGCCCTCTGGATGACAACACACTTGACTTTTCTGTGTCTCTCCTCTCCCCTCCTGATCACCCTCTGCACACCAGTCCTTTGGCTGACTTTCCTTCCCCCTTTACCTCCTTGCTTTTGAATTTCTTCATTCTCAAAAATCATTCTCCTGGGAAACGATGTGCTACAATGAAAGCAACAAGCAGAGGCCCTACACTGCACAAGCCTCCCACATCACACCACCAACAGCTGCTCCTGGCCAGACACCCTGGGGAAAACTCCAGCCTTAAAGTCTTAAACGACCATGTAGATGTGGGTGCCTACAGCTGAGCAATGGAAGGACCTTTACAACAAACTGAATGGTTGGGAAGTAGGAGGAAAAAAGCAGGAACCATCAGTGAGCACAGATGGAGGAGGGTGGTTGGGGTTTAGTCTTTGATGTACCTGAAAACAGCCTTGATTTATCCATAGAACACCACCTATGGAGGAGCAGTTAATGCATCTCCTCACCCATGTAAAGCACCTGCTAATGATTCATCCCTCTTTCCACCAAGTAAAACCATCTCACCAACTGCCATGCCCAGCACCCACCACCAATGACAAAAATAGGAAGAATTTCACAGCCTCGTGGTCAGACAGGCAGAGCCCAGCAGCTGGAGAAAGGTTCCCTACCCTCTCATCTCACCTCTCATCTTCACTCCCGTGAAAAAGCAGAGGTAAGTCACAGCCTCTCCTGCCCACGCTCAGCATCCGATTTTTATTTCTAATATTTTTCACAGAATCACAGGATGTCAGGGATTGGAAAGGACCTCGAAAGATCATCCAGTCCAATCCCCCTGCCAGAGCAGGAACCTAAATGAGATCACACAGGAAGGCATCCAGGCAGGTCTTGAATGTCTCCAGAGAAGGAGACTCCACAACCTCCCTGGGCAGCCTGTCCCAGTGCTCTGTTTTGAAGAGATGCAGGAGGCTGCAGAGAGGGAGGAAGCTCTGTAACTGGGACAGATGCTTTACCATGCAGAGATGCTGATTGTTTGGCAACAGGACCAGCCCTGACCAAGACTTGTTGCAAAGGACACATGAGCTTTGCTACTGGAGACAAAGGCTGTAAGCCTTGGGCTGTCCTCAGTGAGTGGGAAACCCTCCTAAGAGTCTCCAAAGCCATGGAGAACAGGGGATCATGAAGAGCAAGGCATGAAGAGCAGCCATGGGAGTCAGGAGACACAGACCCCTGGATGTTCACCATCTTGGGAGGTATCAGAGCATGTTCCCACCATGCACAAGTCAGCCTCCTTTTCCCCCGCAGACACCAGGGGCAACACCTTTTCATATCATCTGTTCCCCAGCCCTTTTTCCTCTTTGTGAAGCAGCTTTCATACAAACCAAAATGAAACTCCAGAGTCTCAGAATAGCCCACCTACTTTAAAAAATTGCTGCCCCACTGACAAAATAGGACACTTGATTTTTCTCAAGTCTAAAATTCCTCAGTCCTCAAACCTCATTTTGCTTTGCTTTATCTTTACCAATTGATAAGCAGAAGGGAAGTGCGAGGGCCCCTGCACTTCTCCCTCCAGGTTTCATTAAGACCCATTAAAAATCTTGCTGGGATGGGGCTGGGCTCAGCCAAGGTAAGCAGAGTTTGGCTTCAGAGCAGCTCAGCTCCAGGGACCTTTCCCCAGAAGAGACCAAATCCAGCACAGCTCCTCCTCCCGAATGGAAAATCTCCTTTGTATTTCTCTAAATTTGCACCACACCATCATGTTAACAGCTCAGTCCCAAGGCTTTTTATGGACTACTCATCCCTAGACCCTTCAGACATCAAAAGGACCTGCCTGCTTCCCACCCCATCACCTGTCCACCCTCATTACAGCATCCAGCATCTTCTGAGTTGAAGCCCTAGAGCTAACGAGCAGGACATCGTGGCAATTCCCTACAGCAGCTAATGTGTTGGCCTAATTTTCCTCTCCCCAGAGGATTAGCAAGGCTGTAATAGCACTAAATACATTCACTAATGGCAGATTCTCAAGACACTTTGTCTGGAAAACTTGTTTATAACTTACAGGATCGGATCTGAACAAAATGTGTCCTAGATCATTAACCAGACAAGGAGAGGTAATTAAACACCTGCCTGGAAAGGCAACCTTCACACACACACAGCACCGCTGGAGAAGCACCTTGTGAAATCAGGGTGGGAGAGCAGAGTTTTTTGGGGTAGGTTTTTTCAAGTTTCCCAGAAAAGCTGCTTTGTTCAAACAGCAGCACCCTGGAGAAGGGACCGTCCCCTCCAAACACTCAGCTGAAGCACAAGGCAATCAGCTCACATTGGGATGATGGAAAGTGAAGTGTGAGGACAGGTTTGCTCCCTTCTCGTGCATCCACACTCAAGGGCAACGCAATTTGCCCTGTAATGTGCAAAAATACCTGCAGGATGTTGTATCGGTGGCCAGCTGAAACACGTACACCTGGAACAGCTCAAAGGTGTGTACCTGCTTGGGAGAAAAACTCCTGGCCTTGATACAAAGAGCTGAATGAATCACAGAATCACAGAATGTTGGGGATTGGACGGGACCTCAAAAGATCATCCAGTCCAATCCCCCTGCCAGAGCAGGAACCTAAATGAGATCACACAGGAAGGCGTCCAGGCGGGTCTTGAATGTCTCCAGAGAAGGAGACTCCACCCCCTCCCTGGGCAGCCTGTCCCAGGGCTCTGTCACCCTCACTGTAAAGAAGTTTCTTCTCAAGTTTAAGTGGAACCTCCTGTGTTCCAGCTCACACCCATTGCCCCTTGTCCTACCATTGGGCATCACTGAGAAGAGCCTGGCTCCATCCTCCTGACATTCACCCTTAACATATTTATAAACATTAATGAGGTGACCCCTCAGTCTCCTCTTCTCCAAGCTAAAGAGACCCAGCTCCCTCAGCCTTTCCTCAGCAGGGAGATGCTCCACTCCCTTCATCATCTTGGTGGCTCTGTGCTGGAGAAGATATTCAGGAGAGAGAGGTCCAGGCTGGAGCACTCCATTTGGCAAGAGGTGACGGGCATTAGGAAGGAGGAAGGAGAATGCTCACACACCCTGGCATAGATCATACTCTCAGGCTCCCTCCAAACCAAACCAAGCCCATGGAAGGGCTCCACGTGCAGCACAGGGCTAATGGGGAGAGGAGACAAATCCCTCCTGGGTGACCAAGGTAGGGAGCAGGAGGCAGAGAGCAGTGACAGCCCCTGCAAACCACCTCCCAGGGGGGAGGGCAGCAGTGGAGCCCCATTTTTGGGGACAGAAGGTGCATTGCTGAGCTGGGGTGGCTCACACCCTCTAACCACAGCCTGCCAGCCCAGAGGCCCCGAGTGCTTTTCAGTTGGACATGAATCTCCTGCAAAGCTCCATTTTTGAGCTGCTATTGCCCGATTCAGTGCCTTCTGTGTCACAGGCAGGGAGCAGAGCAGGATGAATCTCTCTTGTCACAACTAATTCTGCGTGGCCAGACTTCGCCTTCCCCGACTTAATTTGCTGCTCTGAGAAAATTAGACGTTCTCCTGCTTCTGTGGAAAAAGTCAAGCACTACCTCTGAAGGTAATTCAGAGGCTTTGATGCTGCTCTTTAGTCATTCGGGCACCACAGCCACAGCATCGCTCCCTGGACTGACCAGGGGCTGGGGATGAGAGTCACTAATCCTCATGCACAGCGTGTGAGCCTCGGGCAAACTTCATCCACCACCATCCTGCAGCTCAGCATGGGAGAGGCAAGATTATTTCCAGAGCAAGAATTTTATCTTTAATAACCTCAGTACTACCAGTGCCCAGCAGTGGAGGAGTTTGCCAAAGTTCATAGTACAGCAGTGCCTTGAAATGCTAAGGACACACTAGGACCTGGGTCTGAATTTGAATTCAATGGCACTGGAGAACATGAAAGCTACGCCCAAGGCCACGTGCACACAAGACATGCAAACTACACCCTTCGAAAGTGGTTTTAAACCTCCCCCTCTGAGACATTACTGTTTTTTAGGCCAGAGGTGGGAAGGTTTTCACCCCAGTTTATTCAGAGACAGGCTGGGGATGCGGAGGGGGAGATGGACACAGCCGCCTCCCTCCCATGCCAACCCTCGCACGCAGGAGTTTGTACTCGGGTTTAGCTCTAACCCCAACATTGTGATCTGGCACTCAGCACAGAGCAGTGCACTGATCATTCATTCACCAGTGCAAAAAAGTAAATCCCCAACGCAAACAAAAACAAACAGAGGGGACACTCAGGTTACTTGCACTGGATGCTCTGGAGCAAGGACCCCCCGGCTCTGTCCCCACCCCAAGCCCACCGTGATACACTCCCACCAGAGATGGGATTTTTGCAGCAACAGCAGCAGTTACCTGGCTGGCAGTTGAGGTGACTTAGTAGCAGGATAGCAAAGGATGGAGCCTCTCCTCCTCAGGGCAAGGAGACCTCACCCAGAGGGAGAGGGCGAGGGAGCGGCTGCATTTCACAAACCTGTTCACGCTCGGCACGCTTTGGGTGAGCCCGCCAAGCGAGAGCCCAGCGCCAACCTTTGCTGGAGGTGTGTCCCTCCAAAGCGCTGCGTGATCAGCTCCCAGAGCACAGAATCACTCCACACCAAATCCTCCAAGTGCCAGGGACAGAGGGGTGACCAGGGCAGGTCCCAGGATGAAGAAGGACTCGAGCAGTGACCTGGGTTTCTGAGCTGGGCTGGAAAGGCAGCCACAGCCCACAGCACTGCCCAGCACTTCCTCAATCCAGAGCAGGGGAGGGAGGAAAAGGCAAAGCAGCCACGAGAGCTGCTGCTGCTCCTGCCTCAGCCCCAGGAACACTCAGAGCACACAGGCTGCTGCAAGCCCACCTCTGCCGAGCAGCTTTCAGGATCATTGTCTCCCTCCCCTTCCAATTACATCCTTCCTCTTAGAGCTTCCAGGGCACCACCGTGCATCCCTCCTGCCCAGAGCAGAACGGGCTCTTCCTGGGCAGGCAGACTGACCCCCCAGCTGTTCTTATGCTTGCAAATAGCAATCCCATCCTGAAGAAAAAGAGGAGCAGCCACACACAGTCAAGATCACATCAAATCACTCCTTTAAGTGAGAAAACTCCCGGTGTACACCC
Source organism: Antrostomus carolinensis (assembly GCF_000700745.2). NCBI lineage: Eukaryota > Metazoa > Chordata > Aves > Caprimulgiformes > Caprimulgidae > Antrostomus > Antrostomus carolinensis. The sequence continues at coordinate 37,491 of NW_010301965.1, forward strand.
CCAGCTGAACACGATGGGGTGTTTGTGTTCGTAGCTCTAACAGGGCAGTTGACAAGCTATGCGGGAGCACAGACAAAAGCATCTTCTCCCAAGAAATGGTTGGACAAGGGCCTCCCACACCTAAATTCCAGGGACTGCAGCCCTTCCCTGCCAGGCTGCCAGCTGAACCTGCAGCCCACTCATCCCAATATCGCAGCCACAAAGGCCTGAGAACCCCCTGCCAGTGCTCCCTTGGGACGCCTCCACCTGAAGCAGCCCGGATTAGACAGCAATTGTTTTCTCCAGTAACCAAATACCTTCAGTTTAAAATACCTCCAATTCCTTCTTTTAAAGGAGGCAGAGACTGTTATTTAGCAGCTCCCAAGACAGACTATTACTAATCCCACATGTGACCTCTCATTTCTCTCTTTAAACTGCCTGGTTTGTCTCATGCTAATAATTTCTCACAGGTTCCATTAGTCCGTCAAGACCCATCCATGGTCACCAGACCCCTCAGAGCGTGTGACCAGAAGTGAACAAGGCCCAGGACACAGATGTATCACTGACAGCGGGACCAAAGGCCACGATACACATCTCATTCCTGTTTTAATTGATGCAATGGTACCAGGCATGGCTAGCTCAGCCTATAATTAAAATTCCAGTACTAAACCCAAAGATACTCCATAGGAAAAGCTGATTGAAGGCAATAATCTCGACCATCCTGCTGGAGCTTCCTGTTTGAGGGCAATCATGTGGCCTACTTGCCAATTAATTAATGGAAAGAGAGCAAACACTTTAAAGCAAACAGTGCAGCCTAATGAAAGAGCAAAGCAGTAAGGAAGCAGGTTTCCAGGCACCATAAACCAGTGCTCTGCATCTTGCTCTGGTTGTTTCAGGCACAACTAACACCTGCCAGTTCCAGGGGAACCGCTTGGTTCCATGTGTCACACCAGACACTTCACTTGCCTACGCTGCTCCCTTGTAACTGCCTCACCTTTGCCACTCTGAGCTCCACTGCAGGGCTAAAAGCCTCAATAAATGTTGTGAGTCTGGTTTCCATCATACAGGTGACTTGAGTAACAGTATTACTTCCCCCTTCCCCCTTTTTTTTTTCATTTTTACATTTTCCCCAGTGCCTCATCAGTGCTTCCCACATAATTTAAGTTACAACACAGCTTACAAACCCCGCTCCACTCACTTTCCATTAACACGACATCAAAACAAATAAGCCAAGTTACCTCTGAGAGCAGCAGATGTTGTTATCTGAGCCCTCAGGCAGAAGATCCTTCTCCAGAACTAAGTGGCCATTCTCCAGGGGTTAAGTAGCCCCAGGTGATGGTGTGACCTTGATCCTCTGAATACTTCGGAGGCAGAGTGCTTGGTGTTCTCAATGCTCAACATAAACTACACGCCTCAGAGGTCAGGAATAAAACTTTATTGTTTTCAGATTTCTTATCTGCGTGTTCAACTAATCAGTTACCTGTCAAAAGATGTTTAACATAAAGAGGCCAATTGCTCCTCGCTTTTTGGAACAGTAACCAATTAGAAAGTGGCCGCAGTACAAGTTTCACTGGAATCAATCCAGGCACCACATAGATTTGTGGCAGGAAAGCAGAAAGGAGTTTGGTTTGGTTTGCAAAGTGAAACAGAACAGTTCTCCAAGTGATTTGATATAAAAGCTGAAAAGGAGAGAGCAGCTCAGATTAACGTACACGGAAAGAGGTACCATGAAGCAGATCCACCAGCTGATGCCTGTGCCGGTTGTTGCACGACCTTTCCTTGACTAAAAGGAAAGAAGCTTTATGGGGAGGAGAAATCTGCCTTTCAAGATCAAGTTTTCTAGAAATTGTCATCTGATGAATAAATAGTCTTCCACGCTTTTTTCAGCTCTACGCTTTCCCTTTCTCTTGTAAAATCCTCCTGGCATCCAGAAGCAAAAGTAATTAGTTAAAATTAAACATAAACAAGAAGTGCCTCCTCCTCCTCCCCCTCTTAACTCCTTCTGAGCAGAGTCCTCTCAAAAGCTGTTTTGTACTTTGAGGACTCACAAATCAGATCAACTTTGAACAGAGAAGCAAACATTTATCTTAAAATAATGGGAATTGTTAATTCCTCCCATCCATCTGCCATGCACCTTGCATGGAAAATTCCCATGACAACAACAATCCAAACTTTTAAAACAGTTCTTCTGTTTCCACCCCTATAAACTCTGATGCCTAAAAATGGAGAAACAACGCAAAGACAATCGGTGCAGAAGAGTTAAGGCAGATGAAACAAACTGCTGTTTCACCTTCCAGCTACAGGCTGAGCAAAAACCCAAATGTTGCTGGTGGAAACTTCCAAATATTTTATTTAGGAACAGTTTTGCCCATGTGCTGTGGTCTTTTTTTCCTGTTTAAATGATCACTATTATGAAATTACTCACATTTTGAAAGTGCCCATGACCACAGCACCTGGGTGCTTTGTAAAAAAAAAAAGCTGTCTGGCATGACAGAGACCTGTCACTACTAGTCTCCTGTTGCTTATTCCTCATTTCAGGTGTATCTACTGATCGAGGATGAGGAAAAAAGCAACAGATGAACTCCAGGAAAAAGATCATCCTGTTTTCAGGCAAGGTTTCAATCACAGACAAAATGACCATTGAGAGAGACCCAACTTCCCATGAAGAGCAAGTAGCTATTTCTAAAGCCACCCATGAAGCTAGTTTCCCAGGAAAAGCCTTGTAGGAATAAGGTTCTATACTGTATTTAGGTATTTAACAAAACATCTGTCAATATAGAAGGACCCTATTGGCCCAGAGTACAAATTCAGGCTATACTTCAGCACGACCGGGGTGAACATTAACATTTGGTATTTACCATCCTCATCGATAAGGAAAGAGCCTCTATTTTTGAATGTCACATTTTAAAAAAATAGACACACTTCTGGGAGTCAAAAGGGAAGGAGAAGTTAGCCCCCCTGGTTACTGTTTCATAGCCTCCACGGAGGCAGCCTCACCTTGCTGGTTTAGTTCTGCAACCACTTTTGCTTCTGTTTCCCCATCACACCCAGATTTCTAGATCAAAATACCAAATTATAGCGTCAAATAATGAGACAGAGGGATGAATCAAATTATATCTATGCCCTGGTCCATGGTAAGTAGATGTGTACCAGCCCTGAACAGGTCACTGGTCATAAAGCAAGTTTCACCTTCTCCAAGCAGTATGGAATTTCTCTGTGCTCCAGATTATTTTCAGCTATTTATAGTGTTCGTATGTTTCTGAATAGATTGTTTGTCTTTAATACACTGGGAGAGAAGGTAAGTGCACAGACAAATACACAGAACACAGGGAAGAAGATGGTCAAACTTCCCTCTTTCAGTTTCAGGTGCAGATATTTGTGTCCTAGAACCTCCTGGAGCTTTTCCTTCAATACAGAATAAAACCTCTGTTCCTCAGGGGGTCCTGGTTAACTTTTGAATCCAAAGATGCCCTTTATATATCCTGTGAGGCCACTCTTGGCCTTCTGCTCCACCTTGTCCTCCAGAGGTGGGAAAGCAACATGATTAAGGGCCAGGTCAAAGAACAGGGGTTTGCATGGAATGGGCTGGAAGCCTGGAGGGAAGTGCACGAGGCTGACTTGCTTGCTGACAAGAGAAGGATCCAGACAGAAAGTCTCAAACCGTTCTGAGAGTGGCTGAAAGAAACCAATGCAGAAACACAAATTAAAACACATGTCAAATCAAAGCTGACAAAGGTCAGACAAGCAAAAAGGACTAAGCAGCAACTGAGACAAAAGAAGCTGAAGGTCCCTTGGGTGACATCCTAGGCCCTTCAAATTATTTGAACCCCTGTCGAAGTATCGCTGCTGGATCTCTGGAAAACCTTCTCACATGCAGGGAGAAAGCTGAATTTAAAAAAATGAAGATGCCACACTAGAAGCTATAAGCAGTAGCCTATTTTGTACCCAAGGAACCCCACTGTTAGCCACCTTCAGGACTTGCAGAAGGAAACCAAGACTAATAAAATCTCTTAAATAAAGCAGTCATGCCCAAACTCCAATCAGCATGACATTCCTTGAGTTGTAGAGACATTCAGCTAACAGGTTAAATTAATAATACTCATTAAGAACACTACTGGAATTTGCCTGAGATCTCAGCTCTTACCTTGCCATCCTTGACCTGAGATGGAGACTCAGTCTCATGAGTATCATTTGCATCTGCAAAATTGAAGAAAAAGTGGTAAGAGTAACATGCTAGATCTTGTCATAAAGTAAGACTGCCTCAGGAGTCAGCTGTCCTCTAAGCTTAACTATGAACCTGGCTAAGATGATCACCCATACTCATCTACAGCCAACACAGCTCTACAGTGACCGAGAGCTTCTCCTTCATGTTGTGAGAAGCTCCTGAAAGAAGCACAGATTTTGAGTTAAGCACAAAGCAGCAGATGACGAGGAGACCCCAGCGGGGTCTGTTAAAGCAGTATTAAGGCAATAAAAGACAAGGCAAGCAATCCATTACTTATCTTGGGTTTCCAGCAGCAGGCACAGCAAAAACAGCAGCCCAAGAAATCACAAAGTTCACCCATTCCCTCAAAGTTCCTCTAATGTGGTTGACACTGACAAAGAGCAGAACATCACTGCTCTCCCCTTCCTTAGTAGTTCTCCCAGCTCAGCAAAACTGGGCTGAGTAAGGTCAACTTGTCTGCAGCAAAAAAACCCCAAAAAACCACTAAACAGTGTTCTGTGCAGGTTACTAAAAGAGGTGCACATCCTCATTAAGTGTCTTTGCACCTCTGGCAGAGAGCAAGATGCCAAATGTCTAGTCATTGGTGGCCTAGCCACACTACACACAGCTAGAAGAAGGTGGAACTGGAGGGGGAAAAAAAAACCCAACATTTTCCAGAGTCTACATAGATCAAAGTGGAAAAACATTTGGGACTTCAGAAATGAAACAAAAGGAATTAAATAGCTGCAGAGGCATTATTCAAGAGATGTTACAGCTCTAGTACAACCGTTCAACTCACCTAATATAGCTGCTGCTTGCAAGGAGTATTTCTCTGCATTGACTTGAGTGATCAGATCCTGAACATCAGGAAGCTCCTAGGTCATTGAAGAAAGTTATTTGAGAGCCTGAAATGTGTCAGTTTAACAGGTAGGGTAAAGGCAAAACCTGACAAAGAACTAAGAAATATAGTCCTAGTGCTGATAAGCCTTCTCAGAAGAGAAAAAACTACAGTGCAGTCCTTCAGGCACTACAGAAGCTGTATAACAGAAAACACACATACGAGAGAAAGTGGTAAATTGTTATGAAGTTGTTACAGCAAGTCTGCCTCTCCTCCAAAGCAAGTGCCAGCTAAAGCATTTCCACATCACTAAAGTCTCTACTATAATGTGTCAAGGAGTCACATTTGTGTTACTCTTCTCCCTGCTTAAAGATCAGTTTTGAACTGTAACGGCCTAGCACCTAATTGACAATGAATACCAGGACAGAGCTTTTTCATAAACTACAGCTCCTTTCTACACACAGGACTGGGTTCCTACCTTCAAGCTGTTCGTATAAGCTCCAGCTCCTGACTGAACTTCGCGGGCGTATTTCAGCACTCTCTCATATAAAACAAGAGCTTCACTCCATTTCTTTACCAGGACATAGGACTGTGCAATGAAGAAACACCTGCAACAGTAAAGAGTGGATCCTTGACATATTTGTTATCTTTTGCCAACTCAAATGACTGAGAACAGTAGATATTATGAAGTAGCACAGGCCAGTTTCCTCTTAATATCCAGTCTCCATTTCACAAAAGGGCAGAGGAAACTACATCAAAGTCCTGCACAGCACATAGAGCTTTGGAACAATAACCTTTGAAGATGTAATGCTTGCTAAAGAAAACTTGTCTGTTTCTCAGTCACCTGTAAGCTTTGTACACAAGTGTCTTCAATCCAATCTCTTTTTGGAAGTTCTTGTCCTCTTCTAGGCCAGGAAGCTGCGTCAGTTCCACGAGGTTCTGTGCAAAAGAGAGTCAGAGTAACAAATGCAGGCGTTGTTTTCCTCTGGAATATGCTGGAGTAAGAGAAAGCTGTCCCTTTTAACAAGTGAACAGTACACTCCCATGGAAATAGTTTCCAGATTTCTAATGATCAGTATGCTAAGCTTATGAAGGACACTCATTGAAACTTGTGCAAGTTTGCCTTCAGGACAGATTTCCTGACATAAACAGGAATTAGGACAAAGTCTCCTCAGACTTCACATGAAGTAATTCTTTCATAAGACACTTCCCCTTCCCATTCACAATTGCTTCAGCCACAGGCTCCCACAGTTAAGAGAAAATTTATGTGAGAAACTGCTTATGAAGAACAAGTACATTTCAAGTATTTTTAGCTGCTACTTTCTCTGGCCAGCAGAAACTGAGGCAGCTATCAGAGTGCTGCATAAAATAGTCAGAAAAACTACTTTAAAACTGCTGTAGAGTGTACAAGCAAGGGCACCCATTCTACCAGCATCTGCTGTTCCTAACGAGAAGGGGGTTTTGTGTTTCACGTAGATGAAGGTACTTAGAGGTACCTTCAACAAGGTACCTCTAAGTACTCAGTTGCTCTTCAGACTTCCCGGGCAGTTCACTTGCACTGCTCTATTTTCTACAATAACTTTTTGTACTAAAGTTCTCCAGTCAACATGAAGAATTAGATTTGTTTTCCCAGCACTACCTGCAAAATGATATCGTAAAGACGGATCAGGTCCTGAGGCCGTGCTGCGCGCTTGCCATCCTCCTCTGACCGCTGCTGCTGCAGCAGTGCCTTCTGCAGAGACTTTGCCATGCTCTCATTGCGCTTGATGGCTGTTGACAGTTTGATGTAAGTCAAATAACTAAAAAGATAAAAGATAAAATATCATTAGCAGACTGTCAGGACTACTCAGACATTACTCTTTGTTCTGAAAACACTCCTCCCTCCAGTCTAAGCTGATACTAGTAGGGGAAAAAAACATCTGAAAGGTCAACATGAAAGTCTTAAGTAAAATGTTTTCAAAGCTGCATGAATCAGATCCTTATCCATACAGTCATCCTTTGAGATCTGAGAGGCCCAGAACAAAAACCCCATAAAACAAAACCAAACAAAAATAAAATCTTGACATAAGAACATGACTTCTTCACCTCAGTACAGACAGCAATGTTTGCCTATTACCTGTGTAAGTACTGGATGTTGGACACCTTCCCAGAGTCATTTTCCAGAGAGTGTTCCCGCTGCTTCTGCAGAAATTAGGAACAAAACACTGCATCATTTACTTAAAACTGACAGCTGAGGGAAGAAAACATCAGAAACAACTCAAGGTTTGGGTAAACCAGGGAAGTTAGACTTCCAGGCAAAAGACTGAGGGCTTCTATATTGCTATTCACCCTCTCCAGCTCTGAAGAGAATAAAATAAAAGGTGCTAGACTCTTTTGCAGCTTTTTATTAAAGAAATTCCAGCCACTTTTACTATTAAACAAGTTTAACAATAACAAATCAGTCCCAAAGAAATGCTGTGTTGCTGAAAGTAGAAACACTGATGTTTGCTGCTTACCTGGTCTGGTTTCAGATCTTCCCGAACAGCCTGAATGGCATCTCTGCACTCGCTGAGTAAAGATTCAAACAAACGTTCCTTCGTCTCCTCATTTTCTGCCTAAGTGCAAAGGAAAGTTAAGACAGATATCTACTAGAAATGTTTGTATTTTGCATCCCATGATGCAAGAATTAACTGAGGAGATGGAATAAAGTTTCTCCCCAGTTATGGCTTTAAGATCCATGAGTAGCTACAACTCCAGTCTGCACCTGGCTGTAATATGCTCCAGGGGGTAAAATGCCAGAAATTATGGGGAACATGGTCAGAGCTGAGAATCTAGCAGCACTGAAGGCCTAGCACACACAGCTCTGGTCATGATCATCTCATCCCTGCAACAGCTACCTTCCCAGCAACTCCCTTCCCTTCCAGGATGGCACTAACACTGCTCTGAGAACAGCTGAGGTTGGACTGCACTGTGGGAAAGGCCCAGCAACAGAAGAGCTGAGCATTACTGAACTACCAAACTACCCATACAGACTGCTCTTGTTATGCTGATTTAACTTTTCTCATGTGGTAAGAACATGTAGATGATTATCTTTTCTACACTCCCACTCCAGTAATGCTCACAGTGGCAATAATTAGCTCGTTTGAAGCCTTTTTTTTTAAAGTAACCCTGTATTTTAGTAG
>NW_010301965.1:45688-55186 GCF_000700745.2 Antrostomus carolinensis
AATGACTGAGTGCTTTTCTGCTGTCACGACAAGTTTTGTCAAAAAAATGAAGGAGCTTTAAGCCTTCTGCCTCAAAACCAAAATCTGAAAACAACTTTTAAAAAACAAGTTGAAGCCTGATCTCTGCCTAATGGACTGGCATATCATGTACCTCGTTAAACACCGTGCAGCCAAAACCAAACTCAACTTCCCTTCAGGTGAGTGAGGAGGTAACGAGATGGGGATTGCAAGACTTCCTGATTCAGTGAGAGAAAACTGCCCAGAAACAAACCTCAACCTCAGCAATCGGAGGAGGGATTAAAGCGTGTCAGCACCGTGTTATACCACTCCCCTGTCACCTAACAGCGCAAGATCAACTTTGCTGCAACAAATTTGTGATTGTCCAAATGAATAAAAAACTCTCTAAAAACATGCTCATTTGTTTATCTTTGGTAGAACTGCACAGTCTCTGCCTCTCCTCTTCTCACGTTTGCACACCCATTAAGGAATGTTATTTTTACTGCCCCACAAAGCCTCAGGTATCCTGACCCTGAGATGAAGGCATTTTGGGGGGGGGGGGGGGTTCTTTTTTTTCTTTTGAGATTTGCTGCAAGAATTTTTAAGGTGGGACTAACTACTGAGAATAACCAGGGACAAGTCTGACAGCATTCTCAACCTCACCCAGAGGAGCCCAGCAATTTCACTGTACGCACAAAAATGAAAACAGACATAGTTAGATCATCAGTCAAACACAAACAGGGAAAGGGCTGGGCCATGCAATGAAACAAAGGCTTTCCATTCTAAGTAAAAACTACTAAGGTTAAATTGATTCTATGTGTAAATATGTGTATGTTCTGATTTGGGAGATATAAGATCATAAAATTGAGATACAAGTGCTATGGCTGGTGACTCAAGAGCCCTGATTGAACAGCACAGGTTCATCTTAAAGGGATCCAGGGAACTGAACCCACTTCTGAAAGTCTAGAAGAGCTCACTTCTAATTTTTCCTTTGTTCTAAAACACTGTGTATCATCTCTGAAAGTTACTACCACCCATTTTGGTTACAAACCTAGTTACCAACGATGACCATGAGTAGCTCCTTGAGGCAACACCAGATAGGAGCACACCTCCCTCACTCTGCCCTTTAACCTCCTCACTTCTACCTGGTTAGAGTCAATGGGCCCTTGAAGTCATGCATTCAACTCTACAAAAGGGCTGACATAGTAATTTTGAACTTATGTCAATAAATATGAACTTGGATTCATATTTGAGTTTAGCTGATTTGTTCTGTTTCTCCTGTTGCCAATAAGACACTGAAGGCAACAGTATAATTGCGCTGAGAATCTCCATTTTTACACAAAACACACATTTGTGTTTGCTACTAATCAAACCATGAAGAGCACTGTTATGTTAGGGTTTCAACTTAGTGAAGACCAGCAGAAAGGTGCCAAAGATCCCAGGAACCACACTGCATTTAGCTGAGGCTGGACTGCCCATCACAGCTGACAGAGCAACTGCAGAACTGCTTTCAAAAGGCCAAGTTTTAGCCTTCTGGGAATGTAAATACTGCTGCTGTGTGCTCAGCTCTCACCATCACTAGTTGTGATCTGCTACCACAATACTCATCTGTTTAGTCAGAACTTCCAAGGAACACAAAGCAAGATGAAAACAAATTCAGATCACTGTTCTGCCACAACTTTATGGAACAAAGAGGGCAATTAAACTGAAAAGATCCAACTGTTATCCTGGCAGGATGGAAATTAAACGAGGGAACATTGAACTCTAAGCTGCACTTCCCTCTGCTGGTCATACTAACGTAATACCTATCAAAAAATAAATTCAGCAACATACAATTCATACCATTATGACAAGACTGGTTAACACTAATGTTTCCTACCCAGCCATATCCTGTTTATCTTACATACTCTCCTTAATGCTCTCTCCTGCTCTTGCCCACTTGCCTCATACCTTTGTAGGGTCTTCATTTTATCATTTACATTTGTCATCATTATTCTTCTGGTGATAAATGGCTTTTGATGCTGCAAAAAGTCCATCTTTAGTGGCAACAATGGTACTAAAGATCCTTCCACTCTCTTTTAAAACAACAAAGGTGCTGTATGCTGCCATTGGGAAGCAGAATATGCCATCTGGGCATCATTTTGAAGGAAAAAGCTCCATGTGGAAAAATATGCTGCAATACTAAAGACATGCACAGTATGTGCCACTGCAAGTGTTTCAGAACTGTCACATTTGAAATTGATTTACTGAAATCTTGATATTTAGTAATCCTCTTCTTGCTTTTCACGATTTGCATAAGTCAAAAAGAGGATGCTATAAAGTTCATAGCGCCTGCTTCACCTAGAAAATTGCTTTTTGTTGCTGAAAAAATGATAATTATCTTTTTACTTTTGGGTGCTCTGAAGTTGGAGCATTTGAGCAAGACATTTAAAGAAATTAGAACAGCAATTCAAAACCAGTTACTCTTAGAATTGTAACCTTTATTTCCAAGTGACTTACAAATAATAATGGTTATCAGCCTGCTACTGAATGGTAGCACTGCTGGGCAGCACAGTGTTCAAAAGAGCAGTAAGACTCAGAACAGATCTCCTGGACTATCACTTAACAGATTGTGGGAGCTAACCCCTACTGACACTTCAGCTCTGGGTTACAGGCAATATTCCCACTTTTACTTCCAGCCTTACAATCCCAAGTTTGAGAAAAAGATTATTCAAAAGCTTTTAGTTCAGGTATCTTGCACATTGAAGGAAAGAGGACAGTCAGAACACCAGTACCAGAGATGGCTTCTAGGTTACCTGAGCAATCGCTGCTTCGTTGTCCGCCAGCCCCAGCAAGAAGATCCTCACTTTGTCTATCTTCACTGGAACAGTTCTTCCTCTCCACTCCACCTCGCTCATCGTGGCAGCCTGCTTTGCTCGGGTTTGAGTTATCAGCGCCTGGAGAGAACAGACCAAACTTAGGAGCTTGAACTTTAAGGTATCCAAAACTGAACCTTTCAAATTCACATTACACTTGGCTGTTTTGAAATCAAAGGGCTTTTTAGGAAAGTGTAGGTTCCAATAGAGCCCAGGCTTGCTTGCTCCCTTCTGATACTGTTTCTGCTCTCAAATGGTGTGCTGCAGCAGTATTTGTGGTCAACAGAGTGATAATCATAGAATCACAGGCTGGTTTGGGTTGGAAGGGACCTTAAAGCTCATCCAGTCCCAACCCCCCTGCCATCAGCAGGGACACCTTCCACTAGACCAGGTTGCTCAAAAAAACGGGCCTTGAACCCCTCCCGGGGGGGCCCAGCCACAGCCTCTCTGGGCAACCTGTTCCAGTGTCTGACCACCCTCACAGTGAAGAACTTCTTCCTAATATCTCATCTAAACCTCCCCTCTTTCAGCTTAAACCCATTTCCCCTTGTTCTGTCATTAACTGCCCTTATGAAAAGTCCTTCCCCAGCTTTTTTGTAGCCCCTTCAGGTACTGGGAGGCCGCTATAAGATCTCCCTGGAGCCTTCTCTTCTCCAGGCTGAACAGCCCCAACTCTCTCAGCCTGTCCTCACAGCAGAGCTGCTCCAGCCCTCAGATCATCCTGGTGGCCTCCTCTGGACTTGTTCTAGCTGCTCCAGGTCTCTCTTGTGTTGGGGGCTCAAGAACTGGATGCAGTACTCCAGGTGGGGCCTTAGGAGAGCGGAGTAGAGGGGGATGAATGTTTCAGCTTGAAGCATGTAAATAATTTACCTCCAGTTTTTCTGCAAGAAGACCTTCAGTGCCACCAGACCTCAGTCTCATCTGCATCAACTCATTCATAGCAGACTGGTCACCTGAAAGAAGTCACAAATTGAGATCACATTTCCATCCGAGTTCACAAATCATTTTAATACAGAACAGCTAATCCATAGATTTTATACTGGCAATCTGGGGGACAAAGGGGATACATTTGCAATTTCATTCTGACTTCATAAGCAAGCTACTGCAAACTAATTCTGCCTTTCTACACAAAACCACACGCACAGCCGTAAAAGGATTGTATTTCTCCACTGCTAAACTGACACAGAATGTGTGCAGAATTTGCCCAAAATATTATGGATTTACTCTGATGTCACTTTGGCATTTAACTAGCAAGTCGATATTCCTTTCCTGTGAACAAGCCTTCCTCTTTGTTGGAGATAAGGTACCTCCTGCTTTCCTTACCAATGTTATAGGCACAGTAGCGAATGTTGGGTGAGATCTCTTCCACAAGCTGGTTATACAGCACAGCTTGTTCCTCTGTGAAAGCATTGGCCAGTTTTTCATAGATGGTCCTACAGCACAGAAAAGAATATTAACACTGTGGTGCGTGTCACTTTGTGAGATGTATCTTACGGGAAGAGTTTGTGTCTCTACTCTGGAGGATGATATTTCTTCAGTAGTACTTCCCAGTTAAGGCCACAATTAACTAAACAACTCACAGAGCTGCTGTACGCACAGTGCAGAAACTTACTCGACTGATCCAACAGTATTTACTAAACGAAGCTGGTGAAGCCGGGGGGGTGGTGCGTGTCACTTTGTGAGATGTATCTTACGGGAAGAGTTTGTGTCTCTACTCTGGAGGATGATATTTCTTCAGTAGTACTTCCCAGTTAAGGCCACAATTAACTAAACAACTCACAGAGCTGCTGTACGCACAGTGCAGAAACTTACTCGACTGATCCAACAGTATTTACTAAACGAAGCTGGTGAAGCCGGGGGGGGGATGTATGCCTGCAGGCAATGCAAAGGCAAGTTAATTTCCCCCAAACCAACAGCCTGGTTTGTACAACCTTTAGTATGAAGGCTGCTGCGACACCTACAGTCACTGATTGAGCCTTGCCCTTTGCATTTGTGCCCCTCCCACAGGAGACAACTGATTTGGATTACAGGTTACTAACTACCTACCTGTTTTTTGGGGTTTTTTTTTAACTGACATTATTCCATTTCTAAGGAGCTGAAAGCAAAGGTGTTTCTTGCCTGTTAGGAAGCAACATGGTTCACTGAGGTCACAAAACACCTTTTTTCCCTGGCAATAAGCTACAAAACAGCAGTTTTAATTAACCAAGTACTGCTGCAGCCCCTTGCTCAAAGAGGCTAGTGTCACAACACAGTGGCTTTCCATGTTCCAGGAACCCAAGCCACAAGTCTTGTGTCCCAGGTGGCTACTTTAGGCCATTTAACAAATAGGTAACTCAACAGAAAAGCAGAGTTTCTTTGGCTCTGCTGTATCATCTTAGTCCCTCTCAATTATTGTTACTTTTATTGAATGTACTGACAATCACTGGATACACTTAATCAACTTCTAAAGACCACGTCCTCATCTTGGCTGGTGCCACTGGTTCTTTCTGCAATTCCAGCAGCTGCATTAACAGTAAGTCCAAGATATTCAAAGGGAGACACTATCCAGTGTCCTGGTTTCTCCTGGACAGAATCATAGAATTAATTCTCTGTCAGAAAAGCTGCATTTTAAGAAGACTGCAGCACCCAATCTGGTGAGAACAAAACTGATAAGACACTTTGTTTTGGTCTGTGGCCAGCCACGGTATGTGGGTTTCCATAGTGATCAAGGTGTTTAAACTGAAGAGTTAGGCAAGGAGGAGCAAAAGCGCCAGGGCAGCTGACCCAAGCTGGCCAAAAGCATTCCATACCATAACCTCATGCTCACTATAAATTGGAACGTTTGCTGGGGATGACCCCTCTTCCCTAGTGGCCACCATCCCTGGAGAGTCTTGCCTGTCATTCTGCTCCCGAGGTCTGCTCTCCTGCTTGTTGTCACCATCCTGCTTTCATTGGCTGAGTATAACTTGGTGTATTTTATATTAGTATTGATATCAGTTGTTGTTATTAATATTTCATTAAATCTGTTTTCAGTTAATGATAATTATATATATTATAATTATTTAATGATAATGATAATTTTATTAGTATTGATATTGTTATTATTAATATTTCATTAAATCTGTTTTCATTTCAACCCGTGGGCTTCCTTTCCTTTTCACAATTCCCTTTCCTAGGTGGGGACAGAACAACTGACTAAACAAAGACACCCAGTTTGAGAGTCAGTCAATTTTTATTATCTATTGCTAGATGAGAATCATCTCTTTACCTAAAATCCAAAGGTTTCTTGTTCAGCTTTTGCTGTAAAACAAGATCAAAGTATCAGTGGTTACCTGAGCTTCCAGCTTTGTTTTGGCATCCACGCGGTTACTGTCACACAGTCGCTCCAGCTCCTCGGCGTGTTTCACAGCTTTGCGCAGGCGGGACAGCAAGTGAAACCGTTTGCGAGGCTCTGTGTTTGCTTCCTGTTTCAGCTGCATGGCATAACTCCAGGCTCTCTCTGCATCCATCAGAATCAACAATAAATACCTAGAGGGCAGAGGAAGATTAATGAAAAAATAATGACATTCCAACAAGTATTTCGACATCACCACTACTTCTCTGCCATGCGATCTGCAAAGTTTGGTAACCAAAGTTCAGTTTCTTTAATAAGAGGCAGATGCTTTTCTTTCTTAACATTGTAAGCACACAAAGCCCTTTTATTCCTAACACAGTTAATTCCTAACACGGTTTTCTACTGTATTTCTCACTACAGAAATGTAATTACCCAACTCAGGAAAAGGATTTGGTATCCTTCTGCAGCGTCACAGACATTGCAAAGACATGGGATTTAGGATTTTAGGTCGCTCTTTAGATTGGGGGAAATGTATCTCTTTTCCCACCTTTCCCACCAGTCAATGCTATAATGCATCTGAATGAGCATTTCTTCTTTAATATCCAAGTAATTTACTGATTATGAAAAGAACCCATTTTAGCAACTATGAGGGAAGAGAAGGAACTGTCTGTTGCTGTTCCCTTTTCTCCCACTTGTTCACGCGATGAAGCAGGATCTGAGCAGTGCCTCTTCCCCCTGCGCTGCAGCCTGAACTTTCATCTTTTATTGAATGTTAATTAAAATTAATTAATCTCTGAAAAGAAACATTCCTGAGTATACGGTACAGAACAGTTTTCCACTACACCTCTAGGAAAATAAATTACTGAAATGAAATAAACTATTCACTAATACACTGCATGCTCGATTCCACCCCGTGATCGTACCTGTTGTCTGAGAGAATCTCTTCGGTTACTTTCTTCCCCGTGAACTTGTGCCTATTCCCCATCTTGAAGTTCAGAGTTTTTCGGAGCCGCCTTAGCCTACGGGAGCAATAACCCCTAGAGAAAAGACAACCAGTGTCAGCTTGGCCAAAAAACAACTTTGTTCCTGTTTACTGCTCTCCCCAACCAGAAAAAAAGGACCAATGGCTGAGACAGACAATGTTTTAATAAGAACTCTGTGTAACATACAGCAAGAGGCAGTTCAGAAACTACCTGTAAACCAGCAGTTAATAGAACACAAGAAAGGTAAGAAGACATGTAGGTAATAATTCCTCATCTTGAAATATCAGAATGAGGTTCTCCTCACTGTCGATTTGTTTTATGTATGTGTAGTAAACACTCAGTTCTGGTAGAGTCATCAGTGAGATGTTAATAAACAAGCTCTGAAAGTGCAACTGAGAAACAAGAGCCAGTCTGTATCCTCCTCAACAGAACAGGCACATCTAGTGATACGAGTGCATTTTGCTTCACATGAAGCAACCTCTCAAGGGGTATTTACTTGGCAGACCATTTTTGTTGCCAGCTATGGTGAGCTTATATTTGAAATAATAATAAATCCAGGCACACTAACAACTCCAAGACATCCACACTGTTTACTAACCTGTACCTCTGGAAGTCTCCGTGGCGTAAACCGTGCTGCTGCTGAGACTCCTTCACAATCTGAAGGACTGTGATTTGCGTTAAGGCAGATTGACAGGACAGTCTGCGACCAGTTCTTTCTCCTACCCCAAAATAACAGAAGGGAATTCGACAGGTTCCATTGAGCAAATGCACTTTGAACAGAGGGGCACCCAAAAACCTCTTAAAAACATACAGCTCCGAGAACTGAGGATCCTAAGAGACCTCATGACTCCACTGCTTACTTCAGAGCTCTGACTGTCACCAAGGCCAGGACTAAGACACACCACAAGCACCTTCTCTCAGGAAAGGGACAGAAGTACACTGAGCACAATCAGCACTGCCTTTCTAACACAGCTTCCACAAACAAACTGCTTTCTGAAGACAGAGAACCAAAACCCACCTGGACACCTTCCTGTGTGATCTCATTTAGGTTCCTGCTCTGGCAGGGGGATTGGACTGGATGATCTTTTGATGTCCCTTCCAATCCCCAACATTCTGTGATTCTGTGATTCATTCAGGGGTTTATTTTCTGCTGTGTTCTTTGCCACGTTTCTAGTCTCCCTGCATATCCCCAGAACAAGAACTGTGACAGAATGCCCTGGCCTGTGACTTGCAACAGCATCACTCCACCATTTCCATCCAGTCTCTGCATTCTTTAGCATATTTGCTGATTTCTGTGCATCCTGTACTTACTTTATTCACACAGTTTCACTACCCAATACAACCATGCTCTATTCCAGTAAATGCTATGTTATTCCTTCTGTTTACAAGACAGATTTTTTTCTGAAATAAAATCTTCATCATTTCTCCAAGAAATCTCCGTGGCTTAAGTATTTATATCCCAAAATCTCCCTTTTAGGCTTTACTAAGAAGCTTTTAAAAAAGCCCACAAAACTAAACCAGACTAAACAATTACCTCATCAAAAGAAACACAATTACTGTAGCTAGAGAAAAAGAAACTACAAGACTTTTTAAAGTGTAAAATGACAGACATCTACCAAAGTGTGTGCTTGGAACGACACCTAAAAGAAAGTCTCCTTAGTTTAGGTATTAAAAACCTGCATCAACAGTTATTACATTGAATTAATTTGCATTTGTAGAACAAAATGAAACCACCCTGGGCAGTAACTCACTGAATTCATATCCCTTCTGTTATTGACTTTTTCATTAATGGTATTCCCACCATTACCAGAGCAATTACTCTGTCTGCAACTTTCTCAATAGTTACCAACTTCACAACACCTACCACATACTAAATGGAAAACTGCCACCGTATTTCACTTGGGGCTTCCTCTTACCCGGCAGATAAAACTCAGCTCTATCACAGCTGTGCAGCTGGACTACTTTCACATCAAAGTTTCACCTACAAAAATGCCACGAGCTTTACGTGCCACATCAGATTCTAGACGTGCTAGATCTGGAGAAGCTGGCTGGCCATCTCCGCGTAGCTGTTCAGATTTATTTCATCCACTATTGCCCACTTCCAGCATTTACCTTACTGCCAGAAGCTTACTGCCAGCCTGCTCTTACCCAAAGCACACGGCCGAGCCCACAGTTCTGCTCTGCGGCCTGACCACAGCTTTCACCCGGCTCGGAAGGAGAAGCCGCGCAGGTAAAGAACAAACCCACAGTTCGGAGATGCAAAGCTGCCGCCTCCTTTCATCCAAATCCACCCCTGGCGCCAGGGACGGCGCGGGTTAGCCCAGGCCGCCGCACCGACACGCTCAGGCCA
>NW_010301966.1:0-22500 GCF_000700745.2 Antrostomus carolinensis
AAATAATAATAATAATAGTTGTAAATCTTGTATTCTGAGGTACAGAGTTTGACTGAGCAGCCCTTTCTGAACTGAATGTGAAGAGGGTAGAGATTTTTGCAGACATAATCTCAGACACACACAAAAGACGGACACATGAAGAAATGCCACTTCCAGGAAAACAGTCTTAGGTTTCTGAACTATTGAAGTAAGTATTGCTTCAAAGACAGAGCTGTAGAAATTAGGAATAAGTCAGGGGATTTTTAAGCTTATAGTTAAATAAATGTTCATTCTTTATGTAAATCCTAAAGAAAGACAGTTTCTCTAAATGTTGACTCTTCAGTTTCACCCAGCTGCTTTAAAATGGAATTAGGAATTTTTAGCAGCTACAGTAACAAAACTTAGTCAGTTTAGTTTAAAAGTATGAAAAACTTCTTGGCTGTATGTTTTTCCAAGAGGAGAACAACTAAGACTTGTCTTTTTCTGAAAATCTTTTGCCAAATAAACAAATCTGAGAGACTGGGGTCATAAATACCCACTTGATATTGACTGTGAGTCTCCTAAATTAAAATTTTTGGGCCTTTTACTCTCCAGGATTTTTAGATTCTTGCTCTGTGAAATGGAGGTTAAAATCTCACCTCTGGAACTAACGAGTCACTAATCCATTTTTGTAAAATGCTGTGATTTTAAAGGTCTTTTCCAATGTAAATGATTCTGTGATTCTATAAAAACTAACACGCCATTGGTTAGCAAAATGTTTTATTACAATTAGGAGTATTGAGAACAATTTCATACTTAACCTATATTTTTATTTAACCAGTAAAATTCTTCTGTTAGATCTGTACTCCAATTTCTTGCAAAGAGGAACACCTCCTGATTTTCCTCAGTCCTTAAACACTTTGTTGGCTCTTTGAATGTTGTTGAATTTTATCTGCAGAATATTCCAACTGTTACTGAAAATCACAGAGAGTTTGTCAACAAACGCTTGAATCCAGAATTTCTTACTGTTGTGATTTCTTTAGTTCACTATCCCATCCAAGACATGGTGACAACTGCCCTATGTTCTGCCTCTGGTGAGTCCCTGCTTTTCAGGGAAGCTCTTTGCAATGCAGGCAACAGAAACTTCAGGGAGATGGATCTGGCGCTTAACCTGGCTAGCAGAAGGGTTGGAGATATTTAGGTCATTAAATGGCAGTGGGCACAAGTAAGAGCCTATATCTCACATCATTAGCAGTAAAGATGCTGTTTAGTTTTATTTGCTAAATCACACAACATACATAAACTGCACAGGAGATGATAGAGGTGTGGAAAACCAAGGCAGCAAAAATCCAGCGAGGAGACAAAGTCAAAGAATGGCCAAATTTCTGTGATCTCAGGGCTCCGTGCAAACTCGCTTTATTGAATTTTACTTTTATATGCCATATTAACATTTCATTTGCATACAAATTGCGCTCCATCTTTACTCTAAAACTGCACAGTCAGCAGTCCTCTTCTGCAGACACAGTGTGGTACAGCAGCACTTTAAAGTACTCTTGTTAAATTTTAAAGCAAGATGCACACGCTTTTGGTCCGTCTACTCCCGCAGTTATCACACACATTTGTCTTTTCCGTCACAATACAGTCATGGCAGGGGGGTTGATTTTCCTTATTCCTTTTAGGATTGTTTGAATGCTCACAAATGAGGCACAAGCATCTAAATACTTCAGCTACACCGTGCATAGACTCCCTAGTAAATCCAGTGCTCTTCACATCAGTTTTCGTGCCTTGCTAATGCTCCTCTAATTCTAATTGTGAAAGCAATGGCACAGGTAAAGCTTTTACCACAAAGTTATATTTACTAGAGGAGGTAAACAATCTCTTATCATTGTTACCAGTGGTAGAACTGCATTGGAGTCAAACAGAGAGAAAACAGACAGTCCTGAGAAAAATAAAATATAAATACATCCAGCAGAAGTACATATATGCACAGTAGTAGCTGTATATGTGGTAGATTACCATAACACAATTTTTTCTCCATGAACATAGATAATTCCTAGCTGCCTTAGTATTTTTTTCAACAGCCAACTCTTAATTTATGAGTACTAATAATTCTATTCTGAGGCTAAACAAATAAATACACCTACCAGACATTAGAGAACATGACAGAAATTATAGCGTAGTATTAACAGTTGGTATCTGCCATGCTAGAATAATAGAGATGATAGTGATAATACATAAATACATACAGTGAATATTCCTTGGCAACTGCTGATGGTGTAAAACCATCCTATGTGATTATGCAGTGGATGTGAAAACACTGGAATTTTTGGAAGTGTGCATAATTAGTGTTGGCAGTTAGCAATGCAAGTCATCACGTCTTATAGTGTCAGTAAATGGAAAAAACCCCAAATAATATGAACATTTTAAGGATATGGAAGTTTCAGAGCTGCATCCCCAAAATCTGAGTCTCTGGAGACTGTGTTCAGCCTTGTGTTTAGCATGTAGCATGTAGTTAAGCTCAGTGCACACAAGGCTTGGCTGCAAACCAGGTCCATGCTATTGCCCTTACAATGTGGCATCGGGGTTCCACACACAGGATAACAACCCCACTGCTATTGGTAGTAATTAGGAGCCTCGGGGGTGATTTATACCTTTCGTCACTGTTCAAGTGCTGAGGTTTGCAAAGGTGACAATTATTGGTTCAGGTGATGATCCTTTCATCTTCAGGGTCAGCAGCAAGATAGACATCTGACTTTCAACCATCAGAATTCAGAACTGGGCTTAGTAAACACGTTCTTATGAGTGGACACATGTGGTCTTAATTCAGCTTTGAAAATAAATACCTAACCAAAAAATGACAAAGTGGGAAGGCTGTAGTAATGTGGCAGATTATAACCCTAAATTGCTCATTTTCTCCATGTGTATGTAATATTACTTATATACTACATTATTTATTTATTTTTCAGAGACAGAGAAGTATAGCACTTAATATCACTAACTGCTGCTTCTCTGAGAAGCTCAAATGTTAGTGACCTAACTAGTTCTCTTTGTATTCTCACATCGTTACCTCCGGAGTTAATGGAAACCAGCTGATAAAACTCTCCACACAAGGCTCGACCCACATTGTCCCTCATGTCACTAGTTATTAGGGTGCCTTGAGTTACTCTCAGCTGAGCCTTTGTTTACTCCTTGTGCAGACAGCAATTTACTCCCTCCCATTAAACCTGTATCACTGAGAGCACCATCACTGCTGGGTTTGGACACAACTAGGGTTTGAATTCTGATCTGCTGAGTATTAACTTCTTGTTTTCATGGTCACAAGGAGCCTTTCCCTGTTTCCTAAGATCTTAATTTTGTCACCTAACGCATGCAAGTGTCAGTGTGTGTCCCCTGCACTGCTGATTGCAGTGGTGGCTGCTGGCATCTGGTTTGCACCAGCACAAGCAGATCAGGGCCACGAGTTACATGTCAGGTTGAGATCTGCATGTGCTACTGCAAAACATCTCATTCTGAAACAGCTTTCATAACTCTTAGAGAGAAAGAAAAAGAGTCGGACCCAAAGTTAAAACCTATTCTAAAAATACTTGCCTTTGCCAAAAAATGAAATTTCTCCAAACTGAGATTTCTTGGCTGATCTTGTTCTGTACAGTGTGGCTGTTTGTGTGCGAGCTTCATTCTGAGGAGAGGCAGAATGACCTCCAGGAAAGAGCAGGATATGTTTTAGAAAAGGGAGGAAATGTGATAGTCTGGAAGCTTGGAGTACAAGACCCAATCTCTCTCCATGGATGGCCAGAGCATGTCAGACATAATGGAATACTGAGAGAAGGAACCTATTGTGGGCTCAGGGGACTTCAGTAAGATAGCATTAAAAACTTTACTGCTATTAAATCTTGGGAAGCTGTAGATAATTTTGCTTTAGAGGAGCGTGGCTGCTGGTGTGGTTAAAAATGCTATCGAAAAATCCACTCAGGAGGAATCCCTCAATAAAACAGAAACAATTGGGGCTACATTGGAAGTTCCTGCTAAAGGAAAACATCATTTGGCAGAGAAGATTGGAGAGGCTGGAGAGTGACAGGAGCAGTGGAGTTTTAGGACTGCAAACGGGTGCTGAGGGAAATGGTGGAAAGACTATTGAGACTTTATTAACTGCTACATTGGGGATCAGAAATAATACTCCCCACGGATAGAGAAAAAGCCTTTCACAGCCCAGTGAAACATTCTGCATTAGCTGCTGTGCTGGGGAGAGGGGAGAAACCATTCTTTTGCTCCAGAATCCCTCAGATTGGAGTAACAAACCAGGTAACCAACAACAAAAAGAGATTTCCTGACAGCAAACATTTTCATACAGGAGGTTTTATGCTCAAGGAAAATCATGATGTAGCAGAGAAACAGAAAATTGGGTCATATATAAATTCTTAAAAGCTGCCTTCTCTTTTGATTACTGGATAGCTAATGACACCACATTCCCTGACTCCCCTTAGATAGCTGGTATTTAGTTACCAACTTTTGTTTACTACCTCATCCAGTATATCTATATATATATATATATGTATATTATCACTAAGCATGAGCAGATAAGGAAATAAAGATAAAAATTGGTATTTAGAATCTTTAGAAGAAGATAGAAGTATCTGGAGGTATTTGGATATTTTTTTTTTCACAAAAGACATGTCTGAAGAGACAAAAGACTGTCTTTTTATTCCTCAAAATATGTGGCACTGATAAATATGCTACTTTTGTTACAGGGCAGCTACACAGAAGTACAAATTTGTAGCAGTGGTATTTATCTTTTTATTTGTTTGCTTTTTTATTTTAACAAAATGAGTGTGGTAGCAATGCTCAGGCTACAGAATACCCCAAATTTATAGCAGAAGGGTGACTAAACAGGCTGAGCAGAGCATACCTGTACCCACCCAAATACAAGGAAAGTCCCTGAGGAAAGATGGTTGGGATCATCTGGGACAAAATTCATCTCTGCTTTGTATAGCTGGGGTTGAACACAGAAAGACACCATATAGATGAGCTCAGAAGGAGAATAACACCAAGCTGGAGCAAAGAGCTAGTGAGAGAGGAGGAATTAACTTTGTTAATTGTAAGTGTATTCATTTTCTTTCCATTGATGTATTGTATAAATACTTTTATCAGCACAGCCCCGTTTACCATATATCATCTCTTCTTCATCACACTTCTAACAGACATAGTTACTCCAGCAAAAGTTTGTAGTGTTGGTTGCTTTATCCTAGTGAGTAGCACTGGCTGAATTCACTATAATCCTGCAAAATGTTTCTTGCAAGTTCTGATACAGTTGAGAGGAGGCATAGAGGAGAGAAACACTCAAGGGTGGGAGGCTGTGAGGGAGTAGGGGAGGAAAAACAAGAGTTTCCTGAGAAGTTTTTTATGCTGTGCCTTGAATTTAATCTGTTCTCTTTGCAAGAAGAAACTTTCTGCTGGCACAGTGGGATCTGGGATCTGTGGTTTGTTCTTCTCTGACATGTTTCTGTTCCTGGTGATCCAAATCTGTTCCGTGGCTACATCTGTAAGTAGTTCAGAGACTGCCCCCATGAACACTATAGTGTTACACATATCAGTTAGGTCCCCAGAATACTTAGAGGTTGGCCAACTGCTCAGGTGGGCCTTCTCTGCTTTGAGATTGAGCTATCCCAAATTCCAGCCTTGGGGTCATGTGAGAACTGTATGTACCTCCTAGAGGTCTCCTTTCTTGTCTCATCCAACCAAGATTCCCATTCTTTGTGCACTGGAAAAGCTGCATACCTGGCTGCTGCTAACTCCACAGAAAATGGTAGAAGCTTTAAATGTTTAGGTTCTTTCAATCTTCACCTACTGTACTATTCTTAAAGTCTTACTATGGGCAAGGGAAAAAACCCTTCTGCTGTAACAAAAAAACCCAACCCTAAACCACAAGAAAAGGTTTATGTACGTAGCTCAGAAAGTGAAATGGAAAATAGGAGGCAGAAAGTGAATGACAATCACTAAAAGGTCATTTCCACGTTGAAGAACAGAGCCAAGTTGCAGCAGATGCTAAGAGCACAAACCGTGTGTTATGTGCTGCCTGCTCTGTCCTCCTCTCCTTGTGCCAGAGTTTTCCTGCATGCCTGTCATTGCTGGAACTTGTATGATTCAGTTTTCCTTGGAGTGATATTCACAGAGGGAAAAAGAGATCCAATAGTTCCACAGCTTGAATATCATCAGACACAGAAAGGAAATACTTTCCAAAGTTCCCAGTAAAAATAATTTGTGTTCTGATACCGTTTCCAAGAGCATAGTGGAACCGATGCAAACCTTCCTTGCTTTCAAGAGGACTCTCACTGTCACATACACAGCAGCAGGTGAAACCAAATCAGATTTCCAGCTGCATTGTGCTCTCGGGATCGTCCCTTATGTTTGCTGCCCTGTGTTGCTTGATGGATATCAGGAGGAGGAACCAAGAATCGGCTCTTTCAAAGCTATTTTCTTTGAATTTTAGTGGCGAGAATGGTCTTCCATTACTTAACATTGAACATAAAGGTAGGAAAGAGCAGGATTTTTGTCAAAAACCTCCTTCAGAGCAAATCTGCCCCTTTTCTCCTACAGCTGTGAGATCCATAACATGAACTACAAGCAAGGGACCCCATAACAGCAATCACAAGACCAGCATTGGAAGAGTTTCCTTTCTCAAAAGAAACCTACTTGGATATGGAAACATTTAAAAAAAAAAATAGAAAGTCAATTTTAACAAAAAGGAAAGTACTTTAATGAATTGCAAATAGACTGTAAATGACTACAGAAAAAACTGATGGTGTGAACAAAGTACATAAAAATCCTGTGTGCATACACTGTTTATAAATCAAGCTCTCACCCACCATCCTTGGAATAGACATCCAAAGGAACACATCAAATTACATAAAAGGTCAGTGAATGTAAAATACTGAACAGACTGTTATGGGATCATTTTTAATCTTTTTCATCACCTAAAAACTTGTAGGGAGGGGTAAATTATATTAAATGAATTGAAGAAGCTAATGAGAATTCTGGATTATAATGCCAAAATCAGGAGACATTTTTTTTAATTCTAAAGATCTGGCACTTTCTGGAAATTCTGACCAATTACTGAAGACATTTGGGAAAATTAATTTTCTGCTTAATTTTTTTTAATGCACTACTGGCTTTTAAAAGAAAGAAACAAAGTTTGAAAGTATTTATAAGAGTATTGAAATAGATAGCACTGCTCATTTGGTTGTTGCAGAACTCCTCTGAGATGCTGCTTTACAGAGGGAAGCCAAGGTTATAGTCACAAGTCCCTTGTTACACCTGCATTCTGCTTTCTCCAGATAACAGCTGGAGTAGGGAAAAGCAATCAAAAGGTAAATGAAGATATCCCAGTCTGACTTAGCATTTTCATATTTAATTCTTTGAAGCCTCACCTCTAACTCTATGGTTTGGACACAAAAAAGCATGGCTTCATTTCCAGGACCATTGAGTACTCAGCGAGTCCTTCTTCCCATAGGAAGTAGAGAAAGTTGATGTAGAGGAGACTCCAAAAATCTTTCCCTCTGTTTTTTTCTGACTTATCATCACGAAGAAGAAGAAATTCTTAATTTGAGTTTATGGACTCCTAGTGAAATTCTAGAGAACTAGGAGATTTGAGGTTTTTAAGTTTTGGCTTTCAACTGATGTAAAGCATCTTGAAGATTACAGTTTGTTTTGGCTTAATGAGAAATTTATTTGGTGTTAGTTCTCTCAGGCTTGCTGGGTAACAAACCCACACAGCCTCTGATTTTGAAACCTCTAATGAAGCTCTTTTTTTTTTTTAAATAGAATCCCAAACTGGTTTGGGTTGGAAGGGACCTTAAAGCTCATCCAGTTCCAACCCCCCTGCCATCAGCAGGGACACCTTCCACTAGACCAGGTTGCTCAAAGCCTCATCCAACCTATATGCTTGATAAGTGTTTGTTTTAGGAGAGAGAGAAAAAAAATAATCTCTTTCATCCCAATCCATCCTATTTTTTTTTTTAGGTAGGGGCCACTTTTTCTTAGTTAGATGAATGTAGATGTGGTATTTCTTGACTGTTCTCTCATTTGATGATCACTCGAATGAATAACGCTGTAAAAATCATATAATCAGAAGTGTCCAGCTGCAGTCTGATGCATCAGCCCTGGGGTTGTGACAAGATGAGAGATGCAGCTTACGTAGTAAGGAATAAGAGTAGTTAAAAGTAACCCTCTTCTGTTTGAAGTCTGGATAATCCAAGCCAGACTCACAATTCAGCATCTGCACTGTGTGGTGTTGCATACAACAAAATCAGGGCCTTACTCTAAACTTTGTGATTTAGGTCCATCCTTTCACTGAATTTTTCCTTCTTCTTAGAAACTTTTTTTATTTTTTCTGCTATTTATCTTGTATTTTCTTATTTTTAAAAATTAACTTAAATAGCTCAGAATGAAACTCTGATTTGGTTCTGAGACCATGTAGCACTGCTAATTGTAACCTGGATGCACACAGACTACCCCCTGAATTCCTCTCCAAAGCCTCCCTTCCCTCCACCTCCCCTCCCAGTGCCCGAGCAGATTGCTGTTACAGGTTAGCCCAGAGAGTCTGACAGCAGCAAGAGTTTACAAGGCATGTTCAGGAGATGATTCACTTGCCAAGCTGTCCTTTTTGACTGTAACCAAGAATATTATAGTTTGGACTTTTCCCAGTCCTGAGAAATTAAATGATTTGTTCATAAATACTTTTATTGAGGTGTGTATTTTCTTTTGTAGGTGTGACTTTCTCTGGCATTTTGTGGGTGTGTTTATATACATGTGTCTGTATGTATGTCACATATTTTGCACTTACTGCTATAGCTTTTAATATTTTTTTCTTTGGGAACACGCCGTGATAGCTTCGGTATTTCAAAGAGCATGCAATCCAGAATCTGTCAGTAGGAAATATTTCTTTAAGGAAGGAAATGTGGTTTTTGTGAACTTTCTCAATCTCTCATCCATTCAGCTCTGCGTTGGATGGATGTGCTGTTGCAGGGCTTGGGGTGGGACTCCAGTGACTTCTGTTTATTTCACCATTTTGTAAACACTAGTTAACAAGAGTGATGTTGAAGCTGTCAAGTTTGAATCTGTATGTGAGGTTCCTTTCCAAAACTAGAGTTTTAGAAGTTACAGTTCAGACTCTCAGTTTATATCCATCCCTAATGAGTCTCTTATTCACCTTGCAAGGAAACAACGTGTATTGTCTTGTCATATTAGTTTTAAGTGATTTTGCATGCCGACAGGAAGACATTTAGGGAGAAGAATCCATGCAATTTCTATAGCATCAAAGCCTTGTTGGGGTTTCCAGGTGACTGAATTCAGATTTATTGTTGGTGAACTTGGTTCCCAGTGACCTATTTAATTCTAAATTAGCATCTCTATTGCGATGCTTAACTCTTAGGGTGTGCTTTCCAAACATACACTAATTTGGTCTCACACCATCTCTCAAACAGGAAGCCGGATAATGAGGTGTGGGATCTTTTCCTTTTAACTGTACAGTTATTAGTGCCTGAACTACTCTGAGGTGATATAACAAAAGAAGACAAAGCACATCAGTTTATTGGGAGAGAGAAATTCGTTGAGGACAGCCCCATCTGAGCCTTGTGGAATTCAACTGTTGACTTCTCTGTATTGACCATCCCAACTTCCACAGAATCCATCCATCTGCCACAGTCACTAAGATACTACAATGTGCTTCTCTGATTCTTCTCACCGATTCTTTGTTGTTCCTTTTCCTTGAACCAAATTTTTATGCATTTTATAAAACCCTTTTAAAAATCTTTTATAAAAGATGCTACTCTTCATCTTCTATGGCTTAACAAGTCGTTTCTTATGTGAACTTACATCTATGCTCTGCTGAAGTACAGGTATGTTAAATATATACACATTTTGTTTGTCTGAGACAGAGGTTTCCAGACTGTCTGTTACTAACTCACGGGATTATTCTACACACCTTCTCTTGTGTGTCTGATAAAGGGATGTTTGTAGTGTTTTCAGGTAAAAATCCTGATCGTTAGGCAAGGATGTTTAACTGTGAGAAGTGTGAAAGATGTAGTTTCTTCCAGTTGAAAAAGTTGCAGAACAACTGATTTTAAAATATCAGTTGTCTTACAAAAAATATATCTTTTGGGTCTGTCCTAATCCCTTTAGTAAGTTCAAGGTATAATTTTTCCACACCCTCTTTATCTTCACTCCTGTTTAAAACTTTGAATACCATTAAGGTCATACTTCAAATCCAGTAGCGGCATGGATCTCTATTTTCCTCTCTCTGACTTCTTATAAGAGCAGTAAGTACTATAAAATATTCTGTGCCATTCTAACTAATCACCCCTCTGGCATTCTGAGCAAATGCAGGTTAATGGTGAATCTTTTAATATTTCTATTAATTAAGTATATTATCCTAATAACTCTATTGTCAATTTTTCATTGCTAGGTAATGACTAGAGCTGGGTTAGCTATTCATAACTACTAATGTAGTTAAAGGAAAGTAGTGGTTTTTGTTTGTTTGTGACTTGCCTGCTGGCAAAGTCTAATTTTTACAAAGAGATTTGTTATTTGAAATTAATTCTGTGCAGGGATGATTGAGCAGAGGCACGTTCATCAGAGGTTGTCGCTTCTTTCTGGTTTGGACAGGGGCATTTACACAGGTTATAGAAAAACGGCTGTTGTAGGTCTTTGGTTATAAGAATTAACATTTGAGGTAAAGTTTTCATCCTAGAAATGTTATTAAATATGACACAAATATATATATATGGAAATGAGTACGTGGTTGGTGTATTGGTGTTTTAGATAGTCACTATGACCCGTGGATTTGCTTAAATCCATAACATGAAGTTAGGAGGAGGATCTCTGGGAAGGTTTAGATTTAAGCACTGCAGAGGGGAGGAAGGAGACGGATTAATTCAATCAGTGACCGTAATTCTTATTCTAATAAAGTTTCCTGTTTGGAATTGAAAGAAAGGACTCCTGCTACAATTGTACATGTGTTACGGTGCCACCCACCATAATGAGGTGGAAACAGAAATGCAGCCAATTCAATAGGACTTTCGGTTTGATGAGCCCGGAGAAAGATCTGAACATAAGGATTGTTTCACAGGATCTGAGCAGCAATGAAGCTGAAAATATCGATTCATAAATTTCCTAGGAAGATGAGAAAAACTATTCAATCATTCCTGAGAAGCTGATGAACATTTCCATCCAAAAATATGATACGCTAATAGCTGTGTTTGTACAAAAAGGTAAAGAGATGCAGAAAGCTTTGAATGCAGCAGCATCTGAATAAGCAGAAGAAAATGTCCTGAAGGAAACACCAGTATCACAATTTTAAAAGAGGAATTCCAGGAAAGATCATGACACCTGGTTTGACTCTGAAAAAGACAGTGCAACTGCCAGCACAGTCCAGGCAAGTGAGAAGTTACCCCCAGAGTGTGCTGAAAGAGTGATGGAAGGAGATCTGCAGGAACTCCCAGGTGCAAAAGGAAGGCTGTTCAAAATGTCTTGTTTCAGAATTTAATTTCTCGGTCAGAAACGTAACAGGTAGATGAGGAAAAACAGAAGCCAGGAGGCTGGCTGCAGCCCAGGGTATTTGTGCTGGAAGCTGAGAACGTGGGTGCCGTGTCGCTGCAGCACTTGGATGCTCTAATTGTGGGTCAGAAGGTTCTACCAGCACAGCTCCAACAGCTCGGCTGTTCCTCAGTCTGGAGACATGAGCTCATCACTGATGAGACAACAACATTTCATCTGCAAATCCATTGTCCTGTAAACGTGAAGTCTGCCTGTCCCAGATGCTTTAAACTTGCTGGACACGTCAAGTCATTTTCCTCGTGCACAAGAAACCATTTTCCAGGCTGGTCTGAGCTGTGGCTATGGAGGATCCCAAACAAGTGTCAGGAGAAGCGGTAGGGCTGTGGGTGAAGTGTATGGGCAGTAGGAGAGGTAAGAATCACAGCAATTTCACATATAAAATGGATTCAAATACAGAAGTGGCTGTGATTTATAAACTTGAAGAAGGTTAGCCTTAATCTCTAGCTAGACATTTTCATTGCCTGAGTAAACTTTGAGCTCATACTAGCGACAGAGGCAGGAATTTGGTATTAATAGAGACACTTGAGGCAGTTTTCTTAACTTAACCACCCACGGTGTCATGAGGCTTTTACAACGAAGCGCTCTGCCAAACAGAAACAACTTCCATGCTCAGGACAGCTCAGGTCCTAAGGGACCCTCTGTGCTGACAATTTAGCTGCTTCCCAAAATAAAGGGAGCGTGCAGAAGAAGAAAACTATAATAAAACAAGGAAAATATAACAGAAAATAAAATGTGAATAAACAGAGTTGGGACTGCACAGCCTCTGCTGAAGGAAAGCACAGACACCACAGACGTCTGCGGAGATCTTCCCAAGCAGCCCAGGTGCTGGGTAAAGCTCCCAGAGCCCACAGGTAGATGGGGACACAAATAAACGAGCCTCTGTACTTTGCTTTACAAAGCTTTACAGACATTCCCACAGGGGGGGTTGTGTTTTTATAAAAGTATTGTGCATTTAGGCTTTGAGGGAAATTTCCCACAAAACCACGCGCAGGGATTCTTTTCTTAACTGCGAGTTCCTCAAAGATCCAAGTAATGTAAATGATTTTAAAAAAGCCAATTAAATGTATGATTGAATGTCAGCCTTTTGGATTGCAGCCTTCATTAAGAAACTGAAAATGGGAGGTATTTTTTTACCTAATATTGAACACAGTTAATTAAAAAGGTAAAGATTACATTTTGCTTCAGTTAATTTGAAATACAGAACCTTCATTTAAACAATAAATTTCAGATTTTAGTTATAGCAATTAATAGACCAAACTGTGTACTTAAGGTTTTATTATATTGATTCTAAAATAATTAGATTAGCAAACACATCGCAAATATATTATCTAAAACAAATAACATTATCACTGCACTTTTTGTTATATAGCCCAGCAATAAAACTTGCAACAGGATAATCTAAAGCAATCTCATAAAATTAATAGTCACGGAGCATACATTACATTCTGGTGCTAAATGACAAAAGCCAGCGTGATGATCACGTGGACAGTTTTATATTGGGAGGCTTGTGAAATATTTTGGTGTAGAATTTGTAAAAGTTGAGACATATCTTTTATCTTTGGCAGATAACTTCAGTCACGTGTGTGTTTACAGGAGTATTTCCAAGCAGCTTTGTTATTCAGCTGCCCGAGTAACCTCGTTTTAGCCGCGTCTCTCAATCCCCCTCCCACCAAACTTTCACATTCTTCCTTGCAAATCAAATTGTAAAGAGTGTTCCAGCAGTCGCTGAGACATCGGTTTTAAAAAGCCTTAAGGCTGTTTGAGAGGCCTTTTAAAAAGCATGACATTCAATCAGAGTTCAGTGAGGAAAGTTTTAATGAATAAACTTGGTAAATTAGAAAGCACCGCAGCAGAGTGATTAACTCTCATTTGTGCATTAGTGTTAAAATTAATTAAAATGTTTAAGCCGTAGGAGGCAAGTTACCTCCTCAAGACCTGGCTTTGCCCTCGGAGTCAGTCTGGATCCAGCAGCGATTCATCTTGCACGAGATGAGAGGAGGGGTAAAAGAAAAGACCAGCCAGGACAAATGTGTTTTCAGTGGTGCTCAGCTGCAGGAAGGCCAGCGAGACCTCGGTGCGGCGTTACTGGAGTGTGACATAATCATGCAGTGGGTACCTCGGAGGGGAGCTGCTTTGGAAAGAAGGAGACCCTCATTTCACACGGATTTCATTGTGGCTTGACGTGACAGAGCTAATTTCACTACCAGGAGGCATGCTGGATTGTGCTGCAGCGTAAAACAGGCTGCTGGAAATCAGCTCTTTCCTTCTGATTTGGTTAAACTGCTCCTGGTGAACATCACTTTCTTTACCGAGTACCACAAATTATATAGCAATATAATTATATTGTTGCCACCTCTTAAAAGACTTTTGCTGCATCAGTTAATTACACAAGAAGTTAGCTAAAGTATCTGATATACTAAGAAATAGATGTTGTGGAGTCTCCTTCTCTGGAGACATTCAAGACCCGCCTGGACGCCTTCCTGTGTGATCTCATTTAGGTTCCTGCTCTGGCAGGGGGGTTGGACTGGATGATCTTTTGAGGTCCCTTCCAATCCCTGACATTCTGTGATTCTGTGATTCTGTGATTTTAGTATGTTGATGGTGATACATATTAACAACCCCTTTTGTAAGAAATCACAATGTTAAATTCCTATAAACTTGTTTTCTTCTAAAAGGAATTTCAGATGAGTTTCTCTGAAGAACCAGAGCTCGTGTTTCTTCCTATCCAGACCCATTCTGATGTGGCTGTTTAACAAATCTGTGCTGGTTTGGAATTATAAATGGCAGCCTGTTTTATAAAGGGAAAAGTCATCTTTGACAGCAGAACAATATCATACAAGTAACAAATGGAGAATTGTGTCATACAGCCGAACAGTTGTTTTCACATGTTCACCAAGGGCCAGTTATTAATTTTACATTGGTCAGAATTAAGGATTTTGGAGAAATTCATCTGAAACTGAAAGTATGAAAAATTTCTGCTCAATGAAAATGACCATTATTCGCTGTAGATCTATATTCATAACTTTAAAACCTGGCAGTCTTTCCTATTTTTTTTTCTCTATAGATTTCTTGTCAACAAGGGTGTCAGAGGTCAATGTCAGAATGCCCCTCTGGCACCCATTAACTATAACCAGAAAACTTGTTCACTATTGATCTACAATGTCTAAATATCTATTATGTTGGATATAAAAGGTGGTTTCACATCTTTCTAAAACAGATAATTCATAAAGGCCAAAGGGTCAGGCCTAGTGATATATTATTGTTTCACTGTATCAGTGACTACAAGTGCAGAAGGGGGACAGGCCAGGCTGAGTGTCACTGAACTGTGGTGGGAGAGGGTTGTGCACCTCCGTGTGCTGCCCTCCTGTTCCCCACCACACCCCTTCCTGCTCTTCAGTGCTGTTTGCTTGTGGCTTTGCTCCGTGTTTTATCTCCTCTGTGCTGGAAGGAAAATGTCTGGATGAGTCACGTTTAAAATTTGTGTTCACATGTCCTGGTTGTGCTGGGACAGAGTTAATTTTCTTCTTAGTAGTTGGAATAGCTGTGTTTTGGTTTCAGTGTAACACTTGTTATGAGAGGACTGTTGATAAGGTACTAATTAGTTGCTACTGGAGCTCAAGGTCATCGTGTTTGGCTGGTTCACAGCTGCTTCAGGACTGGGACAGAGAAATGTAGTGAATAGTAAACCCCAAATCTGGCATTTGGATGTGCCAATGAAATATCCACATCATATCACGTCATGTCAGTGTATTGACCAGGGTTGACCAGAAATCAGGGCTATTCTCTCGGGGATGGCTCGGGCTCTCGCTCTTCCAGGGTTTGGGTTTGGGGACTGTCTGTGCTCCAGGATGGCTGGCTGGGACAGGCTGGGCATCGGTAGGCAGGTGGTGAACAACTGCACTGTGCATCACTCATTCGTGTATTCTCTTATCAGTGTCGTTATCATTATCGTTTTATTTTAATTAGTAAATAGTTTTTATCTCAACCCGTGAGTTTCCTTGCCCTTTTCCTTCCAATTCTCTCCCCTCCTCCCTGGGCGAGGGGAAGGGTGGGTGAGAGATCAGGCTGTGTTTGGCTGCAAGGTGCAAGCAAAAAGGGTGAATCCACCCAAACCACCACATCACATCGTTGTAGCCAGAGCGCAGGTGAATCTGAAATCTGAATGGAAATCAAGTCTCAACTCCGAATCCTCTGCCTTTGGCAATGGAACGGGCCGTGGCCCAGCTTGCTGTCTGCAGAGCACTTTACACACCATGATGGTCGCGCAGGCAGGGCTCTGTGTGTGGTGCCATTTGATTATGACAAGAATTGTGCACAAAAGGGCAGGGTCCCCCTGGGTATCAGTTGTCACAGCTCCGTTGACTTCGGTAGAGCGATGACACTTGATGTACACAGAGGATCTGCCCCAGAATACTTGTCAGACTGTGGCCATAGTTCCAAAATCATGTGTTTTCTGAACAGACACTTGTGTAATATCATATGAATGATTTTGTTTGCTCATATCAACCCACCAAATTTATTGAGGCTCTTTTAACTTCCTCATTATTTAACTATTAAGATGCCTCTGTTCTGCTTAAGGCTCAAATGCAGAAACAACTGTGAATGTCTTTGTTCTGCTATTCTTACGGCAGAGCACAGAAGCACTGTGGGGATGGAGGACTCGGTCCGGGGCTTAATCCTGTGAATTCAACCTTTGAGACTACGTGGCATTTCCCAGGAGGCACCTATTACTTTTGCAGGATGAGACCCATAACAAGCAAACCCTTTTCGGAAGGCAGCTGATACTATACTCTTTAATGGAGCTGATGGCCTTCTAGCAAGCCCCCAAAATGGTTCATATTCTTCCAGGCTACATTTTTGAAGAAAGTAAATTGAGATGAATCATGCTAAGATGAGATAGTTAAAATGTCAGGCTCCATAAGTTTCAATGCATCCTTATAGCTCTGAACACTAAAATGCAACTGAACATTGGAATAAGGGAAACAAAAGAGAATCAGATAACTAGTTCTTATAGAGGGGAAAAAAGTCATTTCTGTCTGCGCTGCTACACCACAGAAATCCACATAGTACAGTTTTAGAGCTGTACCTTAAAAAAAACAATTGCAGTTTCTTTTTATCACTGGTCTTGGTTACACATCACTGCCTACTCTATGACACACTAGAACTGCAGAGTTTCTGAGGCAAACAATACACCACCAGCTTTATTTCTGTTTACAAATGTTACCTGGGGGAAATGTGCCTGTACCTGTTGGGTAAATTACAAATCATCAAGACTAAATATGACCCACAACAGTAACATAGAGGGGAAAAAAAGAGTGTTGGCTGTACACATTTGGTATTAGAGAGGAGGAAACTGCCTGATGGGTACACTGCTGTTTGAATCACTTAATGAAATTATGCTGCTATAAAGTTTTGAGCTGCCTACGTGGTGTTTCCTCAAGCATCTTCTTGACAACAGACACTTCTTCGTTACGCTTATCGTAATATTTGCAATTAATTGAATTACCTAGTATTGTTCTTCTAAGGGACTCACTGCTGGTGTTGAGCCCAAGTCACATTACTTGAAATACAGATTTGTATCCATGTGGTTTTCGGATGGCGAAGGCACAGTGTACAGAAGCATTGTGGTTGGTAACCTATGCACTACCTCTTAGCCAAACCTGGGAGGTGATGTAGAGCTGAGCTGACTGAAGGAATCCTTTGATAAGGACTAAGAACAAGGCTTGCATTCCTTTTCTAAATCAGTAGCAAACCACCTCCTAAGTCACTCTGCTACCACGTTCCTTTCCCAAAGGCTGGGTAAGACAGGTTTTCCTGCCGTGGATGGAAGTTGAGATCAGTTACATGGACCTTGTCCTGTGCATCTACACTAAACAATCTTGGGTACCTGATCACAATGTGGTTGACCTTGATGTGGTCACAAGACCATGAAAGCCTGTTGCAGGGCTGGGGCTCAAGCCCATTGTAACCAGATCAGAGACCTGAGCTGGGCATGCCAAGGCTTTCGGTTCAGCTGCAAAGATAAAGCCAGACACCAAATAGGGTCAGGAGAAACAACTGGTTTGTAACTGGATCCTCTCACGCCGCTCCGGCTGCAACACAGATGGGCCAGAATGAAGGCTATCACTCCTGGTTTATAGCCATTAGCAATCATGATCTCCCTAATAGGAAACAGAAATAATAGTATTATTAATAATAATATCAAACTGACACATTATTAGCCTCTACAGATGGCTCTATTCCTCCTAATAATTTTTATTTTTATTTAATGTTTGGAGATGCTGTAAAAAGTGACTGGTGCTTCAAAATGTGACCTCTGTGGGGTTTAAAACTTACTGAATCAGATGAGATATTAAAGCATTCAGCGTAATGTATGACTTAAAGCTATGTTTTTAAAACTTTAATAGGAAATGTCTGATGCTTTAGATTGCTATTTCTTGAAGTATAGTAGGCTGAAGAATTTACTTCAGAGGGTCTCTTTATATCCAGGAAGAGCTACAGTGAGAATACACAGTATGTTCTTCCTTCACCGTGCCTCTAAATAGATGTAAAGGAATTAGCGTCTATTAATAATACATCATGTTTCTACTTTGTTTTATACTATTGTACATATGTTCTTATACCACAGTCGACATCACCGTATTTAAATATCTCCAAGCAGTTCATTAAAGAAGGTGAATAACATCTGTCATGTGTTTTTTTCCCTCCTCCTGTCCCTGAGGAGAGGAGGATGTTCAGTGGCAGACCTGATTTTGGTAGGGATTTATCGTTTGGATGGGAGGCTTTTTTATTTTGCTGAGGTTTTATTTTATTATACAAAACTACCTATTGGGATAAATGTTTGCAAAGGCAACTCCCAAAAAATCTGCTTTGCAGCTGAAGTGAAAGGTGAGGAGATTATCTTGAGGGAATGTGTTCAGAGACTGGGGCTGGTGTGTGGTGGGGATCCTGCCACATCCTCACCTCCCCACCAGGAGACCTCCCATGGGAATGCGAGGGAAGCTCTTGTCTGTGGCTTATGTCTTAGCGCCTCAGACCCTCTTGGACACCCCAAAAATATTTTGAAGACAAGAATCAAACAGAATCTGCTTTTCATATGCATAACAGAACCTGCGTCTCAGGAAAGCTGTGTGGCCTCCAGCTTCTCTTAAGCTTCCAGTAGACTGGCCTTGTAGGGGTTTGCCATTCACCCAAGGAAATGGTGCTGTAGTTACAAACTTCAGTGTGCCTTTCCCTGCTGCCCACAAACACCACCTCAGTTTGGCTCTGTTGGCAAACTTCAGCCTGCTGCCCCTGCCTGCTGCTCCGTGAGCAGATCTCATCTGGACGCAGAGGTGATGGGCACTGTGACACCCACTGTGCTGAAAGAGAGCAGCCCTTTCACTTGAATCACAGAATCCCAGACTGGTTTGGGTTAAAGGGACCTTAAAGCTCATCCAGTTCCAACCCCCCTGCCAGCAGCAGGGACACCTTCCACTAGACCAAGTTGCTGGTTCTTGAGTCCCCGTCATCTAAGCTGCTCCATGGTTAAATATAAATGTGAGTAAAACATGGGGAGAAATGGGTTCTTTGGGGAGCCCTTGAGTAAAAACCCTCAGTTTCATTTCATTTCTCAGTGGAATGAAACAGTTTCTTGCGTATTTCATTGTGTATTTCCGTGTAGGAAGGATTCAGACAATCATTGTGCTGTGTGCCTGGATTTCCTGAGACAGTAGCATCTCAGGACTGGCAGTAACTAGTATTGCTTCTTAGGTAGGATCCAGCAGGACAAGAGTGCGTATCCCTCCCCATCTACTGATGAGCAATGCTGTACGCTGAGACCTTGCAGGGTGCCAGGTTATTGTCATCAGCCAGGTGAGGCTGTGTTTGGCCTTTGGTAACATTTCCATCAGCTTTCAAATACATGAAGATCTAATATAGACTGACATTTTCATGGGTATTTTCACTCTCAGCTGGATTATTGTGTGAGCAAGACCTGAAATCAGGTTAGTTGCAGCAGTTTCCCTCACAGGACCTCCAAGGTTGGAATGACCATGGTCTCCATTATAGTCATTTTGCAGCATCAACCTTACTGATTTAAATCTTCCTAATTTTTGCTTTCAATTTCACTTACTCAAGGTAGCTATCCAGGAAAAGCACAGAGATTTGTCTGTATTTCTGTATCATCTCTGCAAGCTTTCATACTAACTATAACGCCACTGGTAGCTCTTAGTAATAAATTTACCTCTGTCATAATATTTACTAATGCAGCTGGCTCACATTAATTGTATTCTGTTTGCTTTTCCAAAGAGAGTTTGATGGTTTCTCGATGACAGCATGGTTTGGTACCAGCTGGTTTCCATAGACAAGCCAGTTGTTACTGTCTTTGTTGAATTTGCACTGCCAACTTCCATCAAGGGAGGGAATTTTTTAGCCAGTTCTCTTTCTTGCTGAGTAGAGATGGGAAGGTCTGATCCTTTCATTGAATTTCCCAGTGAACAAATCCTTGGACTGTCAAGAAAGTTTTCTCTACATCCAAAATCTGAACATGGGAGAGCACAGAGGAGAATGGGAAAATAAAGGACAGGGAGAAGGTCTGTGTGTGCGTACGCAAGCCCGTGAACACACACACACACACACACACATACACACACAGAGTCTTACAAAGGTCCCAGTGGGGAACCCACACTAAAGGTTAATGCAGCCCCAGGCTGTAATTAGCCTTTTGCACAGAGTCTCCTTGTTGTGGAATCTCTATTTATGAGGGTTTGCAGGGGCAATGAACCACCAGTCCCCTCCCCCAGTGCCCCCAGTAAAGCCCACTGGCAGAAAGCTGGTGAGGATGCTGGGGTTTGGGAGGAACGTTGAGGATCAGGGCTTCCCCTCCGATGGCTCTGGGGCTCCGGCAGGTCCCTGTGAGATCTCAGGGATTCTCAAAGTCAGAGAGAAGAAAAATGCATTGCCCCACTGCATGCCTTGTTTTCACCAAGTAAAAACAGGGTTAGCCACCCTGATTTAGAAATTCATTGTCACATCAGTTGGTGACAGCAAATCTGTCTGTAAATCATACGTATCTGTCACCAGAGAGAGAATTTTCACTGTCCAGTTTTAGTTCACACAGGAAAGGTCCCTCTTCATTGAAGTGCAAGAAATTAAAGGAATTGGAGAACATGGTAAATATCAGTGCTCTTACAAACTCCTTTTCCAAGTTCAGCTTACAAGAACGTGCTGTCTTGGTGTTTGGTGGTAGCTGGTTGTTGCAAGGAGCAGTGAGGATGTATTGCAGTGATCAACTCTTTGGTGGTTGGTGGAGTCAACTCCTAGTGTCATCCCTGCAGTAACTAGTGCATAAAATTACATCGCGATATTTGTTTATGACCTGGGTTTGCAAATCTTGCAAGTGTTGAAGTCAATAACACTATTGAATTTTACCAAATGAATGCCATTTATTTTTAAAATTCAAACAAAATATGTGCTTTACTGAGAAGAACCCCTTCAGGAATCTGCTAACAGTGATGTCACCCCAATGAGTTCCTGTGACAGCACAAAGAGGCCGGTATTAAGGTTAAAAAATCATGTAATATAACAATGCAAAAATTAGAAGTGGATCAAACTTCATTTGATTTGCTTTAGTAACCGCATGCAGATGCTCTAAGCTCAGAGTGTGAAAGAAAATGGTGCATGGAGGGAGTAGTTCAGGGTTCTGTTCTATTAGTGCTAAGTGGAGTGACATTGGACTGATAAACTGTGATAACGTTTTCAAAAGGCAAATCCCACAATATATTGAAACCTCCTGGGACCACGTGTAGGTGTTGTCAGGCACAAATGTGAACTCCCACCACTGGGATATGTAACAATTTGTAATGCAACAATTAACAGAAATATTGACATAAGTATGTGCTCAGCGGGGAGCTGGTATCTCGTCGGCTCTCTGGAGTGACTGTAATACAACGTATACAGTACCACATCAATTCTTAACGCCGGCTACTCCTGTATAAATCACAGTGAAAGCACGCACCCACATACACGTGTAGAAGGCTACTTGTATGGTGTGGCATAAAAAATACAACTTCCCTTTCAGATCAGGTTCTTTTACTCGGTTGTGGGGGGAAAAGTATGATATAAAAATGCATGTTTTTTAACATGAAATACCCGTCAAATTGTATTATCGTCATTGGCAATTTCACAACTGGCAAACCGTGTGAAACATAAATCTGCAAAATTATAATTAGGAAAACATTTTGCGAGCCGTTCTCTTGGGGGTTTGGAGGTTAGTGGTGTTATAAATGCTGCGGGTTTTATAGCGTGTGTGATTTCCACTCCCCCCCCTAAAGCACATACACACGTACACACACGCGGTTCCTCATCGCTTTCCTCTTGTCCTCCATCTCAACTAAAGTAAATAAGATATCCGCTCAGATAATGGAAACTCCACTAGCACTCTGTTAATGCCTTTTCATGCCAATTAAACACATTTTATACAGTCATAGGAGATGCTTCAGTGCCCGTGTACTAGACTCCGATAGAGCTCAAGCAAACAACAGCGCAGTAAATGTGATCTGGAATACTTCAGGCAAGTTTCCCTTCTGCCTTTGTTTTTAAGCACTTGAAAATTATTCCAATGGAAAACATTCTTCATTCTGAGAGATAAGTGTTTATAAATATGGAAGTGGAATTAACCAACTTATTTGTAGCTGATTACTTTGATAATAAAGATCTCACTCTGCTTAATTTAAATTAATACTTCCTGCTTTAATGAAAACCCAGCTAACAGCATAAAGAAATGTTGACAGATACAGTTAATGCATAAACATACATTTATTTACCCATGATAAGACATTTTAGTTTGATCTCATGCTCAGCCCTGGTTATAGTTCTGTACAAAGAGGGCATTTGCATTTTAGTTTTTATACTAAGTTTTAATTTCTTTTTTCATATTATTTTGGTTAATTTTGA
>NW_010301966.1:27500-39859 GCF_000700745.2 Antrostomus carolinensis
TGGATAGTGTGGAAAATCCTTTTTCTATCTAATCTCTCTCTCTCTCCACTGTATATAAGTAGGGCAATATTATCCTATAACTCCAAAAACTTTATATACACTACATCTTATTTGAAATTAATGGGCACATTCACAGTGCCAGAAATCCATTTATTTTAGAAAAGACATATTGCCCTTTTGGGGGTTTGCCATGTCCCAGCAGAGCAGGATCAAGATGAATATGGAGTTGTAGGTTGTTTTATCTCCGGGATTCTTGCAATTTCTCAGATGTCTGCTGGCATCACGTCCAGGTAGGAGTGGCATAAAGTGACATTTACTATTTTGGTCTTAAGGTGAGTGTGGATATTGTTGCTAATAATCACCCTCTTGTAAATTATAAATGTCAAGGACACCCAAACCCACATGTTCACTGTAGCTGCTTTTTTAGAAGGAATGTCTCCCATTTGCAGACGTCGTCAGGCTTGGGTTGGTTCATTTGGCATACAGCACAGCATTATCCTTTCAGCTCTTTTCATAAGGGCATTTAGTGACAAAACAAGGGGAAATGGGTTTAAGCTGAAAGAGAGGGGGTTTAGATGAGATATTAGGAAGAAGTTCTTCACTGTGAGGGTGGTGAGCCAGTGTCCCAGGTTGGCCAGAGAAGCTGTGGCTGCTCCTCCCTGGAAGTGTTTGTGGCCAGGTTGGATGAGGCTTTGAGCAACCTGGTCTAGTGGAAGGTGTCCCTGCTGCTGGCAGGGGGGTTGGGACTGGATGAGCTTTAAGGTCCCTTCCAACCCAAACCATTCTATGATCTTTGACCCCTGCCTTTCATTTCTCCAATATAGATTAATAAAATGGGGAATTTTTTTGATAAGGGATGGCACCACTTCAAATCCATATGACTTACAATTACTGGTTGCCATTGGTAATATCAGTTCTTAAAAATAAGAGTAAATGGGGCTGACCTGGGCCAGTCCTGACATCAGAGAATATTCCAAGTGTTACCAGGAGTGGTACTATGGAGCTGGCAAGAAGTTTCTCTTGCTGTTATCAAACCAAGAGCACTGTGGAGTGCTGGGGTGCAGCAGATGGAGGCGGAGCGCCATGTGCTTTGCTGCAGTGACAGGAGCGGTGACATATCCGAGAAGTAGTCGTCATCACTCCGATTCTGACCCGGGGACTGTGCCACAGGCTTCCCACCGGCTCAGCAGCGCTGCAGCCGCTCTCCCTTCACCCCCAGCACATCCCCACTGCCCAGCAGAAATGCTCAGAGGACTGGATCCAGTACATTCCAGCCACAAAAATCAAGATCTAGACCATAAGTGGTTGTAGCAGGAAGGTATTACCAACCTGAACGTCCCACTCCGTGTTGTCCCTCAGCTCACAAGCCAGCTCAGCACTGTTCCTCACAGCTGCCGTGTTCCAGCGCAGCATGGGCTGCATTACATGTGCAGATGAAATGCAGCTACTTTATTAGAGTGAATCCAAATCAGGAGTCAAGTTGCATTTTGAAACCTTAAAGATATCAGTAAGTGCTTTATGACTGTTACCTTTCCAAGTTAAATAATTGGCAATGTTTGTGGAAAAGATAACAAGTGTAAATGGCTGTTTGAGCGAGCGGTATTCCCTGATTTGAAGAGT
The DNA here is from genome assembly GCF_000700745.2 of Antrostomus carolinensis. Classification (NCBI taxonomy): domain Eukaryota; kingdom Metazoa; phylum Chordata; class Aves; order Caprimulgiformes; family Caprimulgidae; genus Antrostomus; species Antrostomus carolinensis. The sequence continues at coordinate 29,121 of NW_010301966.1, forward strand.
AGCAATATGAGGAAGTGTTGAAGAATAAACCTGGGACTATAAACTGTAGCTAATCTACAGTCCTGCTTCTGATGTTGCTTAATCTACTGGTGATTGAGTTTTCTTCAGTGAAACCATTGCACAGAGTACAGCCCTTACAGGCTAAAAGAAGGCTAAAGATTTAAGTGCTAATTCAGCAAATTATTTAAGTCTAAGCTCATGCTTAAATTTGTCCTTCTTCCAGAACGCACTGTTAAAATTTCTCATTTAATGCGAGAGAAGGGCATATTTAATCTCATTAGATTTAAAGAAAATTCTATCACTAGGGCCGTAAATAAAGTTGGACTTCAGGGTGACAAATGTGGGCTGGATGAAGCATGAGAACACCGCCACGAAGGAGGATACGTCTGGAGTCAAAGCTGCACATTTTCTTAAGGTCTTTTCAGGGAAATATCAAATATCATTTATTCTCTGAAACCTGACTTTCCTGTCTTGTATGGAAAGAGTTGTTTGGACCTTCAGTTTAGCAGGAGCCTATTGAATGCCCTGTGTTGTTCTACATACAGCTCCTCTCGCCAAGTTATTCTAATTAATGGCTATTGATTTAAGTGTTCTCCATTCTATAAAAGATAAGGAGAGCAAAATAATAATCTGCAGTTGGTTTCTCTATTAAACAAATCTGAAGAAACATTTGTACGTAGGATAGTTATTAAATGCATTGATCAGGATTTTATTTAGTAGAAGAAAGTCCCGGTCTTTGAGTCCACATCTGGAACACCGAGGTGCAGAAGGAGGAGCAGGAGACACATGGTGTCAGGTGTGACTTCTTTCCAGCTTGGTATAACAAGATAATTTTGCTCACTCCTTCTCCACCAAACCCTTCCCCAGGCTCCTCTCTGGGCACTTATACTGAGTGTGTGGTGGGTTGTACATGGCAAAACTGAAGAGGAAACATCCAACTGCTCCTTTATGCTGTGAAAACTGGTTCTTCAGAGCTTCCTCCCATACTGGATAAGCTAAAAAGTAAAGATGTATGGGGCAGGAATGATCAAGCTCCCTTCTAACGGTGTACGATATTTCATGTTTCTTATATTGAACATTTAGTGAACTGATGTTTGTGGTGTGGAGGCAGAACTGCTGCTGCTGGAAGGAGCTGTGTGGTCATGTATTCGTTACAGAGAGAAGAGGCTGTTCACACTGGTGGTTGGTCCATGTCAGATGGACAAGACAGCATCTCATTTCTTCTCAGAATTTCTGCCTGCGGTAGTGACTCTTTCTTACTCCTTTGGGAAAAGAGAATTTGCAAACCTGTCCTAGGTAGAAGCCCACAGGTTTTACTGCACCAGCCATAGTGGAAAGATAGGCTTGTAGCCAAATATTGAGAATGAAGGAAGAATTAAAGGATGAGGTGGGCTAGCTGGCACACTTTGGTTACAAGGAGGCCAGGCTGGAGCTGCTGAGGGACCATGCAGGATCTTCTCTTACTGTGGGACACTTGGGGCTGTTCAGCCTGGAGAAGAGAAGGCTCTGGGGAGACCTTCTAGTGGCCTCCCAGTACCTGAAGGGGCTCCAGGAAGGCTGGGGAGGGACTTTGGCCAAGGGCAGGGAGTGACAGAACAAGGGGTGATGGCTTGAAAGTGGCAGAGGGGAGATGGAGATGAGATGTGAGGAAGAAATTGTTTGGTGTGAGGGTGGTGAGCCAGTGTCCCAGGTTGGCCAGAGAAGCTGTGGCTGCTCCTCCCTGGAAGTGTTGAAGGCCAGGCTGGATGAGGCTTTGAGCAACCTGGTCTAGTGGAAGGTGTCCCTGCTGCTGGCAGGGGGGTTGGGACTGGATGAGCTTTAAGGTCCCTTCCAACCCAAACCAGCCTGACTCTGATTCTGTGCCACAGATGATGGGGTTCACTAGACGGTGTCAGGTGGGAGATGTTTAGCCCTTTGGCTTTGCCTTCCCTTTTTAACTCAGAGTAAACCCAACTGTGGTGTGAATAATGGAAGAAATTATCTCAGTCACTTTTTTTTTTTTTGCATAAAAAATTGCTTTAATAAGGTGATAACTTAAAACAAACAGTATAGTGCATTTAATGAAATACTATCAATATTATACATGTTTTCTGAGACTGTGGGATTTTCCAATGCCTTTTGAAGGATCTTAGTAATGACCATGAGTCATTGTCAGTCTCTCTTTCCCCATTACCGGCAATTTTCATTACAAGTCAAGGAAATAAGGTGCGTGTAACGCTGAGCACTTCCAGCCCAGAAATCTTCCAAGCAGGATTAGCAACTGCAGCACTTCCTGCCTTCATGATTTTCTCTTGGTCATTCAAAATTCAGTTTGTTTTTGAAAACCCCAGCATCTGGAGTCAAGCAGATACTTAAAAATCTGCATTTTTGGAAAGTATGCTTTTGTCCTGCTAGAACTGCCAGATTTTTAAGCCTTTATTTTTAAGATTTTTATATATGAGAGCTTGGTGGGCCTGGCATAATAGGGATATGAAGATGGATTATGGAGAGACCCAGAGTACTCATTAGGGTAAAGAGAGGGAGGCCAGACTGCTTGCCGTACTGAATGACTGATTGTGCTATCTTGTGCCTTCCTTTCAGAAGACAGCGTACTGCATTTTGTGTTTTAATTTTAAAGATAATTACTTTAATTTAATTCAGTACTTTTTAGGAAGGTAACAGAGATGGGAACATTTGTTACGGGCCCATCATCTCCCATGTTTGAATTTGTTCCCGGTTAGTGAGGAGTGCTGGAAAATAGGCTCCCTGGTGTGCTTGTACTGGCCTTGTGATCTTCCCTGGGTAATGGCATCAAAAAAACCCCTCACTGCCTCAGCATGTACTTTTTAGAAACTTCTTCCTGGCAATATGAGCAGAGAAGTCTAGAGCTGGATATCCACAGAGTTCTTGGTCCCTACTTATTAACTTGTTGGCAAAGTAGCATGAGGCAGCACCTAGGGACACAAAGATGATGAGGGGCCTGGAGCATCTCCTGTATGAGGAGAGGCTGAGAGAGCTGGGACTGTTCAGCCTGGAGAAGAGCAACTGAGAGGGGATCTGATCAATGTCTGTAAATATCTGAAATGTGGAGGCCAAATGGATGGGGCCCAGTGACAGGACAAGGGACAATGGGCACAAACTGGGACACCAGGAGTTCCAGACAAACTTCAGGAAAAACTTCTTTCCTGTGAGGGTGCCAGAGCCCTGGGACAGGCTGCCCAGAGAGGGTGTGGAGTCTCCATCTCTGGAGATGTTCAAACCCACCTGGACACTTTCCTGTGCAACCTGGTGTAGGTAACCTGCTTTGGCAGGGGGGTTGGACTGGATGACCTCCTGAGGTCCCTTCCAACCCCCACCATGCTGTGATCCTGTGATATTAGGATTTAATTTTGCATCAGGACCAATTTTGAAGCTTCCTTCATCCATGGCACGTTGGTTTTCATTGCAGAGTGGTCTCAGAATTTGCAGCTGGGCTCCTTCTGGATGAAACCTCAGCTGAGAGCTGAGCTCCAGGAATGTGTTGGCTGCTGTGGGGTCAGACTGAGCCCCAAACATCCCTTAACTGCCACTGCTGCACTCCAGGTCTGCTCCTTCGAGGTCACGGCGTGGTAATGCAGCCATAGGCTACTACTGCTCTGAAATCCATGTCCAGACACCTGATTTTCAAAGGATCCCAAGTACCATACCTTTGAAAATCAGGCTCCTAATCTCAGCCAGATTTTACTGATTGGCATGATATTAACAGAACTGCTTCTCCTCTCCCTGCATCTCCTCATTCATAAACATTTACTTCGCTCTTGTAACCAAGCAGGCATGGAAAAATTGTGGTAAAGCAGATCTGCTTTTTAATAGCAGCCAAATGCTGACCAGAGTGGCTTGTCCGGCACGGGAAGGTGCACCTAGAAGAGAAGGAGCTCTGAGGAGCATCCCCAGAACTCCTGTTAGCTTGACCAGTGATCTCAGTCAGAATAATAATGAATGTAAAAAGCCTGTGTTGCTCCCTGAGACTGACCACATCTCAAGAAGCCACTCTAGTGATGTATTTATATGATATGAGCTGTGATTAATGAACTGCTGAGTGATAATGACATATTTGCATGGGTGGGGGCGTCGTATCACTAACCTGCTGTACTGGGACTAAAAGTAACATATACTTTTTAATGATTTTAAAAAGTTTTTTCTACTTACTTTCCATATTTAGTCAGGCCTGCTTAATGAAGAAGAGGAAACAGCTTCATTAAGAAACACAAAGGGATCCTTTTTGTAGAGCAAAGGCAGTTTGCTTTTTCCATGTCCTCCCTTAATACCATGCGCTTAAAATTAGCACATGGCGGAGCTGAATATTGTTTTTAAGAACAAGCCCATTTCTATGCTCCCAAAGCAAATGCTACAGGAAAAATACCATTAATTCAGAACGAAATATAAGAAGGGGATTCAATTTTAAAACGCTTGTGGCAATGAAAAATAGAACTTCAAATGTGGGCCAATTCACTGAGGCCTTAACATTCATTTGTTGCAAATGGAGGGGACAGCGGAACCCAAGGCCAGAGCCAATTGGCATCTTGCAGGCAGGGAAAGGTCAAGTGGTGGCTCTCGGTGTGTGTGCTACTCCTAGGCTTTGTTAAAATGCTGGTATTAAACAGAAGTTACATCTGAGGTCAAGTGACCGCAATAACAGGGGACACGGCGAGCCCTCAAATCATTCCCTGTGATGAAAATGACATGGAGCTGACATAATATCTGAGGTGAGATGAAACTGAAATCCTCAGCACCTGAACACTTCACCTACTGATGGGTAACCTGACCCTAACCAATCTTATAATCATATCCATGTCAAGGGGGAAGCTGCATTTCCCGGAGCAGAAGGTACAGTCACTCCGTTTTATTTTTTTATATATATATATATTTTTTTTTTGGCTCTGGCTCTGCTTCTGGAATGATGTTGTTAAAAGTTTCAATACTCTGCTTTAAGCCTTTCAAATCAATGTCTTCTGCAAAAAATCAGCTCCCACCTCAGTGAACAGACACCGCTTTGGCTGGTGTTTCTCTTCATCCTCGGTGGTTTTATTTACGGAGCAGTAGCTGTGCATTCGAAATGTGGCCCTCGGTGTGTTTTAAGAGATTCAGGTTGGGATCAGGTATGGCACTTTCAAAGTAAAGACCAGCAGAGAGCGGGTACTTGGGGTGACTGTGGTTTGTTCAGTGATGGTAAGTGATTCTTGGCACAGGAAGTAAGCTTTTTAAATGAAAGCATCTTTTAGACAGAAAGGAAAAAATAAGCTGTTCATAATAGTGCTCTAAATAATGTCATATTGGAATATTGGATAACTCTTGTGGTGCAAAAATACTTCTTTATTGAAAAAAAATCTCTAAATCTTACCTCTTTAAATATTATCTTTAAATTTGTCTTTAAGATTGCATGCTGGAGGATCCTGATTTCAAAGACTTCTTTGTTGATGCTTTTTGTATTCGCATTTTTCTAAAGAGGGCAAACAAAGCTCAAATTAAAATCCCGTTTACATAAGCAGAGCGGGACCAAAAATACTCCTACAATATTTTCTGAGCCAATATATTTGCACGACCCAAAACAATCATTGCCCTCAGCTGTCGGATGAATCAGCATGTATTTAAATCAAAGGGAGCCAGGAAAGACTACATTAGTTCTGTTCCACGGACCTGTCACAGCTCCGAAGAGATTAAACGCATGACCCCTTCATCCCTAACATTGCTCCACAAGAGACATTTCTGTCACTATTTCTGCCACTTGGCTTTCTAAGATGCCACGAAGCCTTAGGGCGACCTCTGCTACATTTCAGTGTTGTTTATTGATTTCTGACCCAGTGCTTAATAGTTTTCCCAGTCCCCCTGAATGGCTTTTGTAAGCAATAGGGTTTGTGCATCTCACCGATCAATACCTTTTATATTTACAATAAAATTGAAACTGCTTCTGCTGGGGGTGCAGCCCAGCATTTGTCATCCTTCAGCGAGGGAAAACTATGTCATTATCTGAATTAAAACATTTATTTCTGATTAAGAGAGTGTCCTATCTCATTAATTTTTCCCTTTCCAATAGAAAGGGAATAGAATCCTATTGATTTTTGCACTTTTACACATCTCCACTGCTGGGAAGATAATTGAGAAGTTAGCCAGAATAAATGAAGTTTCAAGTCTAGCAGGCCAGCCAATACCTTCCAAATTCAAGGTGTTTTTATGAAGCTGGATTTTAATTTGTTGGCAAGCTGAAGCAGTGGGACTTATTCGGCTGAGTAAATTGGATTAAGAGTAGAATCTCCTTGAAGCGTGTCTTGGTGAATGCTGAGGGGCTTGTTCCCCCTAGACAGCCACAGACTTGCTTTAGATTTATGCTAAGACAGCTTCCAAATTGCTCTCCTTCAAAACTCAAACTCGCTCCAGGAAGTGGGGATTAGCAGACCAAAAGCTTATTAACTTACTTCTCTTTCATTGTATCCACTGTCTTAAAACAACCAAACTCTAATCAGCGGCTGAACTAGACCTTCAGATTTTCTACGTCGATTGATTACACTTTATTAGAATAATGGAATTAAATCAAGCTTCATTAAAAAGAATTCCCTTTGCATGAATCCCTGCTTCTGAGGACCTTTCTGGCATCGGTGTTTGCAGTGATACTCCAGGTATAGGGCACTGCTCCTTTGAATGTTTTTCTCTCTGTGAATTAGCAGTCCATATCCTGTCTTCAGTCCCCCTCTCTAAAAGCCTTACAGTTACTGCATATTCCACTCAAAAACAGAATGTGTGTTTATACAATGAGAACTATAAAGTTTGGGTTTGAATTAGACAATATATTGCATACTTTAATAAGTTATACAGAAGATTTTCTTGCAGGAATCGTATTAGGAGGGCAGTGCATCTTCCTAAATAAATTCTGAGTCCTCTAAGAAACACTGTGATTCCTCCCTTTTTGGAAGTAAGAAGCAAAACTCTGTATAAAACTAAGCCAGAACTATGAAAAAAAATGTAAAAAATCTCAATCTACAAGTCTATCTCAATAATCTCAATTCAGAGACTATGAGAAAGTAGTCTGTTCTCTCACTTTTCTCCATGCACTTTTTACAACTTGATTTTGAGACACTGATGTGATTATTTTTCAGTGGTCCAAAATATATTGGCTGCAAGTTGAAAAGAAAAGACTGGAGCTTCTGGTTGTTCTGAGTTTGTGGTTTCTGGCTCTGGTGGGGCTTTTGGGAGAGGGGGGGAATGTTGTGAATATTTGAACCTTATTAGTTTCTAAGGAAGAAAATACAAAATATACAGGAAAAAGTCCCCTGAGAAAGCATTGTAAATGCCTTAGTTACACCAAATCAACGGCCTTAGATTAAAAATGCTGTGTAAGTGAAGAACTTAATTTCTTGCTGCATTTTAATGCATAGTCCCAAGCACCAAAGTATGCAAAAGGTTGAATACATTCATCACAAACAGTTCTGTTTTCTCTTTTTACACCAATGAGAAATTACAAGATTACCAATGACCTTCCTACCAATGAAGCACCATAATTATGGTCATTTGTTATACAACAGAGATGAATGGAGAGAATTTACATAGAATAAAAATATTATTTAACAGCTGTTATTGATGTGTGAAGTGTAATCCTAATTTATTTAAATGCTATAAATATATTGGTAATGTATTCTTTTCAAATTAACCTCATGAACTTTATACTGGCAAAACTTCAATTAATATTGCACTAAAATCCATTTTCTCATGTTGTGGGGAATATTGCACGGGTAAAAATTTACAGCTACAATGGCAGCGCGCTAGCTACAAGTTGTTGTTCGATTTTTTTCTGTCCTTGATTCAAAGCTTGTGGTATTGGAATTATTTTTTAAAAAATCCTTTAAATTAAAATTAAGCCAAACATACTTTTACAAAACCAGTTTTCTTTTTCTGTTATTTAAGCATACAATAATGGCTTCAGTGGGAGTTGCTGAACATTATTTACCAGGTGTAAAATAACATTATTTACCATTATTTTTAGATACTGTATGTGTTCTACTGTATTCCAAGACCTTTTGTAGGTGTGTCAGGCTTGAGTATGAAATAAGAGAGAGGAAAAGCAAAAGAACCATTCAGGGCATTTTAAATTCATTTTTTTTCCTGGTTTGTGTACTCTAATGTTGCATCTTAAGAGACCAGCAGGATGTGTTGAATGGCCGCAGCGTCTGCTGAATTCCGAGCCGCGGGCGGATGTTTGCGCGCGTGTCTGTACGTGGATAACACTTCTCAGTTTCTCTCTTTTGTATTCTGTCCATCTGCCCCTAGCTGTCATTATTCCATGTTCATCGACAGAAGAGTTATAGTTTGCAAAAACCTATCAGGTAGGCTGGACACCAGATAATTGAGGTGATGATCAGTGCTAGCAAAAGACAATTGATAGTGATAGTGTCAGAGGCTGTACCTAACAAGATCTGCACCCTCTGTCTCCTTTAGCCTTTCTTTGGAATGGACAGAATATGGAATAACATGGACATGTCTGATGTGCATCAATAGATAGGATGGCAGTGCATAATACTTCTTGGAACTGCAAGATGATGGTTGTATCTTTTTTGACATTGCAGCAGGTTATTAAATAGAAATGTGAACTATTAAGAGATGATCTTGACTCTCAATACATTTTTATCAAAGTCAAAAAATAGTTGACGCCGTTGAGTGGTTTCACTCTGTGAAGGAGCAGGAAAAATCTGGCACTACAGGGAAGTCTAGTGTTGTAATTGCTCCATTCTTAAAGAGGAAAGCAGACCTCAAACCACAGGTGTTTCACCAAAGTAATTAAAAAGTGTAAACACGCGTGTTTATACCAGAGTATAAATAAATAATCAGCATTTTAATTTAATCTGAAAGGCTACTGGTGAATTAACCCTGAATGTATGAACTGGAGAGGACACAGAGCAGAACCTCACACCCTAACAATCCCAAGCTTCAAAGATATTGACGCAGGTTCAGACTGGGAATACGTCCTCTTCTCACGAGCTGATCCAGGAGGGTCGGTCAGAACACACAGACACCTCCCTGCTTCGGATTCAGAGTGAAGGCAGCTTTCCGAGCTTGACCCTGTCTCTGAGGATATTAGTATCTGAAATATCATTCCCTGCAATTATAAAACCAAATGGATGACACTAAACTATGGGAATGTATTTAAATCTCCTTCTGCCAAAACCATCCCGTTCTCTTTTACTTTATTGAATTACTGTTTATTTTTCTGGACATTTAAAAACATAATTTTCCTTCCTGACTTTTAAAAGATGACATCTTTATTTCAACCCAAATGTTCCATTCCTGCGGTCGGCTCTGAGACACTACCTCCTGCAGAGCTTTTAAACCTTTTCACAGAAGGGATGAGATCTTGCATCCATGACCCGTGCAAACAACTCCAAGTGACACAATATCGCACAGCGACGTATCTTCAATTACACAGGAAGGGTTAGCATGGGCAGCTTGCAGTAGGATTTATCCTCTTCTGCCCATCTGTAATGTATGCAAGAAAGTCATAGCTTTGCATGGCTATTAAACACCCTATAGTCTATATAAAAACATGCAAAGTTGAGGCTTAATAGCAATAAAATATTATGGGTACTGCCCTCGCTCATGGCTGAATGAGCATGTCCCTTGATTGGGTAATTGGCAAACTACACACTGTAGCACACTCATGAATACTCCTGCTTTTTCATTAGGGTGAACAATAGGTTGCTGAACTCCAGAACTCTCTGCTTTCCCAAATGCCTTTGCTTTGGTGGCAGAGGCTCTTCCTCCCTGTGCGAGCTGCTGCTTCCTGAGAGTCCTGCATTCTTCTTCCCAGCAGCGTGCTCGCAAAGCCATTACACGCTTGCTCAGTGCCACTGAGCCTCTACTGTCTTTCATTTTTCCCCGAGGCCGGTAGCCTTTGGGAGGGACTAAGACACATTAATAGAAAAGATCTGCTTCCTAATTCATGGCATTTCAGAGAGACCTTTGAATATATTGGGCTCCAGTTGAATTAATGTCATTTCAGTCAGGACAGTAAGTTGACTGTAGTTTGTCAACTATCATTCATTTAGAAAGTCCAGTAATTTAATGTGTAGCAGAGGGCAGGGTGTTTTAAAAACGTCCTTGTAGCCACATGGGAAAGCATCGCTCAGTTGATCAGAGTACAGTGGAAATACAATCATGAAGTGGGGCTGATATCTGCAATAAAACCAGCCTTAGTCAGCATAACCAATTACACCTGGAACCCCCTGCTTCTCCCCCAACTTCTGAGAGGTGAGGTCTGTCCCTTTAACGTAGGAAATTGATTGATTTATGGCTGTGTGATAGATAGAGCGATTGTCAACGGAATTACACTGAATTATGGTGACACTGCTTCTGATCCACAAGCAACTCCCCATACGTCCTATAACTCAAAAGCAGAATGACAATAATACTATCTATGAAATTTATATTCATGATTATAAATTAATTCTTTTTGGCCAGACCAGCAGCAGCAGCAAGCCTGGCTTTGCAATTTCCAAACAGCATTTATGGCATTGGCTTGGGAATACTATCTATCAAGCTTGGTGACAAATGTGGTAGATGATGGTCTTTCCCGCCGCTGGCTCAAACATCCAGTTGTGTTACAGGGGGAAAGAAAATGCTATAAAATAACAGGCATCCTTGAGCAGCAATTTCTGACCAGTGTTATAGAATCATAGACTGGTTTGGGTTGGAAGGGACCTTAAAGCTCATCCAGTCCCAACCCCCCTGCCAGCAGC
>NW_010301966.1:40107-47397 GCF_000700745.2 Antrostomus carolinensis
GCCACTATAAGATCTGCCCGGAGCCTTCTCTTCTCCAGGCTGAACAGCCCCAACTCTCTCAGCCTGTCCTCACAGCAGAGCTGCTCTAGCCCTCGCATCATCCTGGTGGCCTCCTCTGGACTCATTCTAACTCGTTCTTGAAGGTGTGCTGTCCACAGATCCTGATCTCACAGCGATTGCAGACCAGGGTAAGCACAGTGAACGTGGCAGAGCAGTGGCTGACTGACACCAGGGACGTGAGAGGTGCAGAGTCACTGCAGGGACATTTTGGAGAGCCTTGACGTGCCTGCAGGGCCCTTTGGAAGTGCTTTTTATATTCTGGTCCCTACTAGTTGGCACAAGGCTGCAGAATGAAGCCCACTGATGACCAGTTGTAGCACAGAGTTTAGACTTTCTGTGTTTTCTTTCCAAATGAGTCTCCTTTGCAACAGTGAAGGCTGTGATGTGGCAAAGGCTGGTGACCAGGATGCAGCTTTGTCCCGTGCACTTTCTTTCCCAGATCACACCAAATGCAGAATTTTGATTCAGAGCTGTTCTCCAGGCATTTCGCAAACACTGAAGGTCTTTTGCCCCTCTGAGTTTACCAAACTTTCAGGCTTAAGCCTGAAAATTCACCTAGCACACCACTCAGAAAGTCTATCCTGTGGAATTTGTCACTAGTGCCATCATGTCAGTCAGTCATACCAACCATCAGCAGCAGAAACACCACCACCTGCCACACACCAGCAGCATGAGCAACGCACCACCGACTGAAACAACCCTACAGAAGAGATCTGCTGGCCAAGAGTCATCAGCTGACGGTGGGTGATGATTACATTTATGTGCAGACACGTGCTACATTGACAAGCAACATGTGAACAGAAAAATGGTGCAAGATGATAAGTTCCTTCTTCTGGAATATTCAGTTGGCTGTGATAATTGCTTTTCTGTTTGAGAAAAGACGTCCTTTGCAGCAGCACCTGGCTGTTAGTGTCGCTTCCCTTCATTCTCCTGTTGTGTAGTCTGAAGGAGAACCTCTAAAACTTGTCAAAGTTGGTTGGCTCTCTTGGAGTTTTTTAGGTTAGGGGTTTTTTTTTCAGGTGAGGACCGATAGAGGTGTGAAGTGTCACATAGAGAGGTGGTGCTGAGCAGTTTGCAGTTTCACTCACAGGATCAGCGAGGTTGACTCCGAGCACTGCCAGGTACCTGCTGGTTTTCATCTCCTGTCTGGACAGTGAGGTCCAGGAACCAAACCATTGCTGAAACTGTTATCGTCTGCGAGATCAGCTCCGAGATCTTTGCTTCTCCTCACCTTAGGTACTCTGAGGGCAAGGGGAGCATTTTTACCATGACCTCTTGTCACCTGCTGTCATGAGAAAGAGGGGCTGTTTGCAAGGCTGTGACTTTACTAATAGCTCTCTGGCACCTTTCAACTAGTGTAGCCCACCTCACCTGCTCTTGCATGGGTTGCTATGGCATCAGCAGCCGTCCCTGTCCGCTTCTACAAAGCTTTACCCTGGCAATGACACGCTTTCAGGCAAGAGTCCCTCTCTGTAAAAAGGGTTGTTGTGGCAAAGGGACATGTTACCATTGTGACCCCATTAACATGTTGGTCTTGGGGGAGTAGGACAGTGAGAAGCTCTTCAACAAGGCACTGAATTATCTGGAGCGTTACAAGTGGCAGGGGATTCCTGCCGCTGTCCTGGTTATAAACACAAGGTTGTGGGAGCAACTTCAGGTGAAACCAGTCCCATTGAGCTCTGCCTTTGCTCTCCTGCCTGTTCTCCCTCCTCTGCTTTCTCACTCCAGCCAGGTGAGCTGGTTTCCAGCTCTCCATAGAGCCCCTTTCTACCCATTTCTTGCCTGGATTTATTTCCTACAGAATCTTCTTAACTCTCCTTTCTAAAATGTAGGAAGAACCTGCAGTCCAGCCCTGTGTATAAAGGTACTCTGGGAAATCATAGAATCATAGACTGGTTTGGGTTGGAAGGGACCTTAAAGATCATCCAGTCCCAACCCCCCTGCCATCAGCAGGGACACCTTCCACTAGACCAGGTTGCTCAAAGCCTCATCCAGCCTGGCCTTCAACACTTCCAGGGAGGGGGCATCTACAACTTCCTTGGGCAACCTGTTCCAGTGTCTGACCACCCTCACAGTGAAGAACTTCTTCCTAATATCTAATCTAAACCTCCCCTCTTTCAGCTTAAACCCATTTCCCCTTGTTTTGTCATTAACTGCCCTTATGAAAAGTCCTTCCCCAGCTTTCTTGTAGGCCCCCTACAAGCTGGGAAAGTTGGGATCCAGTAAAAACTCCAGTTCATTTCTTCTCTGCTATCAGTTGTATCCTGCCCATGTTACCTGTGCTTTCCCTGCTCTCTATTTATCACCTTCATACCCCACTGCCATTCTGTCCAGCACAACTTTCTCCTCTCCCATCATCTAAACACTTTTCCACTAACCTTTTCTGTAAATTCTGGCTTACACTTGGTTCTAGTAACGGAAATGCATGTTTGTTACACTGTGAGTCTCCAACACAGTGAAATCCATTAATGGAAAAGGTTTTTCCATCCGTTCCAAGTGAACGGAGATGCAGCTCTATGGAATATAGCTATGGTGCTTGAAAATCTATATAGACAGGAGCCTGGAGAGAAAGGGAGATTGTCCATTTGCATAGTTTGTGGTCTTATTTAGAAATTCAAGGTGAAGGATGGGCGCATCTTAAGGCACCACAGGAGTAGATTTCATTTGATGACAAGTGGTGTGTGTTCTGAAAAGGCCAGGTGGGACTAAATGGTATTGCTAGGAGAGCAGGCTAAGAATGGGGTTAATTCCTACTTAGGCCAGCTTTGAAATAGGGGTTTTTTTTTCATAAATCCAGAATGACACTGAAGGACAAAAGAGCCTACTGAACAGAAACAGTACCAGCAAACCTGAGCTTGTGATTAGGGAAGAAACTAAATAAACTCAAGCCCCAGACAGGTTGCCATGTTCTGAGGGCAGCCCGAGGATGCTCGCCAAAGGTCTGTGGTCACACAGGAGACTAATCCTTTCTCTGCTTATAAGTAGATCCCTTCCAAAAAAAATGTGTTCCTTGGCTGTGGATCTGCATTTTGACTGTCTGATGAATCAGACATAAACTATCCCGGGGTTTGAGGAGCTCATTATTCTGAGCACTTCACTCGCTGTTCTCCATGGCCAGCTCTCATAGCTCTGGAAGAGTTTCTGCTGACTCGTCTCTTCCAGCCTTTAAGACAAAATCCTGACCTTGCAGAGCGTACTTAATTGTGCAGGGGCTCAGTGGAGACCTCAGCCGCAGAAGTTCCACGGAGTAATCCTTCACTTCCACACCTGCAGCACTGGTAGGAGTTATTGAAGTCTGCTGAAGGGAAAAATAGATTTAGATCCTTTATCTAAATGAAATATCCTAACGTTGGTAGTTCCAGAATCAAGCACAAATATTAATCTAAGGGAAGGTAGAAACTGGAGTATGTTAATTGTGCTAAAATTGAAGAGTGGGAATTAGAAATGTAGTAAGTCATCAAGACCACAACTCTGTGAAGGGGCTGTTTGGTTATTACACTATGAATAGAGGAATATTTTCAAAATTACGGATTTATGAATAGTCACTAGGACCAGTTGGATATGAAACATATGGCCTTTTATATCAAAAGGTACAACTTTATTCTATGTATCTACATTGTGTTTCCCTCCATACATCTCTGACCAACCACTGAGGAACAGGGGTATCATTAAAATAGAAAAGACTAATAATGAACATTAATAGCTCATTATTTGTGAAACTTGATTTTAGTTTTTCTAATCCCTTTCATCTTAACCAGTCCCCTGGAAACGAAAGCAGAAGCTACTGCCCCATACTTGTAGTTACAGCAGTTTCATGATCTCTAAGGATCATCAGTGGAAAATAAATATAACACAAGCTGGGTATTACGTTGCCTGAAGGTATCAGTAAATTTGAGAGTTTTCTTCGTCTATATTTTCTATTCTTTGTCTTCTTACTTTAGACTTCTGGTCACCCTTGAAGTGTGGAAGAAAAATAGGTCTTACATACTACATGATGGTTATGTGGTTCTTGGTTTGGAATATTTTCCATAAATGTTCTAGGAAAATAAATTAGCAAGAACTCCCAAAATCTTGCAGTTAGGCACAGAAATGGCAGCAAACACAGAGCCAATTCCTTCCAGGGAAGAAGAAGGGCTGCCAACAGCTTTTGCATATCTGCTGTGATGGTGTGTCAGTGATGGCAGCTGGACAACCAGATTTTAGCAGATCCACTGGGGCATCTTACAACCACAGGCTTTGCTGAGCACTTTTCCTTTCCGTGTCTGCAAATAACGGTGCAAAAGTGTGAAAATATGAGAAATACTGTAATTCCAGAGACTGGCAGATTTGAGGAAAGCAAATCCCTCTACTCTGCCCTGGTGAGGCCCCATCTGGAATATTGTGTCCAGTTCTGGGCCCCACAGTTCAGGAAGGACAGGGAACTGCTGGAGAGAGTCCAGCACAGAGCCACCAAGATGATGAAGGGAGTGGAGCATCTCCCTGCTGAGGAAAGGCTGAGGGAGCTGGGGCTCTTTAGCTTGGAGAAGAGGAGACTGAGGGGTGACCTCATTAATGTTTATAAATATGTTCAGGGCGAATGTCAGGAGGATGGAGCCAGGCTCTTCTCAGTGATGCCCAATGGTAGGACAAGGGGCAATGGGTGTGAGCTGGAACACAGGAGGTTCTGCTTCAACTTGAGAAGAAACTTCTTTCCAGTGAGGGTGCCAGAGCCCTGGGACAGGCTGCCCAGGGAGGGTGTGGAGTCTCCTTCTCTGGAGACATTCAAAACCCACCTGGACGCCTTCTTGTGTGATCTCATTTAGGTTCCTGCTCTGGCAGGGGGGTTGGACTGGATGATCTTTCGAGGTCCCTTCCAATCCCTGACTCCCTGTGATTCTGTGAAAGGACAGACGACCCTACAGACCACTGCTACTTGTTTAGAAACAGAATAAGCCCAGGAAAGACAACAGGAGGAGAAATGTCTCAGGCTTCCCTCGGGAGGATGAGGATTGAGGATCTGGTCTTTGCCACTGGCCGGTTATTGCTGACATATTCTGTCCTGCTGGTGCAGCATTTGGGTCACGGGCCGACATGGGGAGGTTGTTAGGTTTCCTCTAAGCTGTTCTGTGCTGAACTGAGCCTGCTGTTTGCTGGCTCCCTCCCCACCCACCCTGACTGACCCACCAGCACCTTCCCCATCCATAACCGGAGCTGGTTACTCTTGAAAGAGCATCTGTGCTGCGTCCCCCGAACCTCACTGTGCCTGGGTCACCCTCCAGACACAGTCCTGTGCACTCTTCCTCATGACAGGATTCACTGTTCTTACCTTCTGGGCATCTCTGCATAGAAGTAGGGACAAGTCAAAAACATCAGTAGGAGGAAATATTTATTTATATAAGTAAAATGGGATCAGAACAATTTTAGATGTAAAACTACAGAGGTGGATGGAATTCCAGCCAGAATGAATCTAGCTATTGATCTGTAAAATAGGTGGTAAAAATACTGATTAATTTTGAAAAATATTAATGAAACTATGGAAAACAGTTGCATCCTCAAACGTAGCACTTCTGGGCTGTCTGCAGTTCTAATGGAATTTATTTTTCAAATTTAGTTGAAAAAAATTCATTCCCTTGCTGAAATTCCAACTTGCCAACTCAAAACCCCAGGTGGATTTTTATAGCCAAGATCTAAACCTCTGAAAAATAGCGGTGTAGAGTATAATGGAAATGCTGACACAACCTACATTACAGCTGCACGAATTGTGCCAGTATAGTTTATGGAGAGCACATTTTGGTTTTGTCAGGTTTTTAAACACAGGCTGTTGTAAATTTGAAAGAAGAGTGTCTTGTTAAAGCTTTAAGACTGTACAGATTAGAAGAGATGGGTCTGAACCAGAATCTTCCCTTTCAGATACCTTCCTGAACTTTGGGAGAAGTGGAAACCTCACCTGAGTGAGGCCAGCATTATCCTGTTTTGGGTTTTTTTTACTAGGAGGAATGAGTTCTGTTGTGAAATCCAGCCCCTGGGGCAAACACAAAGTAGGAGGCTCTTCCCCTCCAAGAAACAAGCTTTACAGAAAAAGATTGTGAGGAGAAACAGAAGTGCAGTTGATGCTGCACAAGTTCATCCAGGGCAGCGACAAGGTCAGGATTGGGCTCCCAGTCCATTGAAATGGCAAATCTATCCCAGAAGTTAAGGCCAGGCTGGATGAGGCTTTGAGCAACCTGGTCTAGTGGAAGGTGTCCCTGCTGCTGGCAGGGGGGTTGGGACTGGATGAGCTTTAAGGTGCCTTCCAATCCAAACCATTCTGTGATTCTATGATTCTATGATAAGTTAAAATTACGCTGTTACCTGAAGTCCAACACCTATGGCAGGTAAATATTTATCTATACAAATTACACCCAAAAGAAGGTGCTTACAGGCTGAAGCCATAGCTGTGATTCAGAAAATTCTGTATTCTGTCTGTAATAAATGCCTCTAGAGGAATTTGAATTTAGGCTGAAAACCTGTTCTCAGTAACTTTGGGGACAATTTATCCTGAACTCCTAAAAACAAAGTCATTGTGGAAATGCAGATAAAAGCTAAATGTCACCATTTGGGCCCCAGTGTACTTTGATTGAGAACATCAGCAGGATATCTCTCTAGTACAACCAGAAAGGTGGCACCTTTCTAGAGTATATGAAAGTTGGCTTCCATATGCAGAAATTAACCCAGAAGAAGATAAAGAAGAAAAATCTATTTAAATCTGCATTAATCTTTTATTGGCTTTCCCACTTCTCATAAACAGTTTGTAACCCTATATATATCATCATACCAAACATCATGTATAACTTCTCACTCAATAATCCAGTGGATATCAGGGTGATATATTCAGTAGCAACAGTTCTTAAATGGGCCATTTTATAACCTAGGCAAAGGTTAATCATCCTTAGCTTCTTAAGTGTGATCTTAACAGTACTGCTCGTGCTTACCAGTGAGTCTCAAGCAGCGCTGTGGTTTATAGTTAATTAGGAGACAGATTCTTCACTGGTGTTGAAAGGAAAGCCATGATGTTAAAATATTATTAGTAGTGCTGGGTGTCCTATTTTTGGGTGCTCAGCTGTGACACGTAGGACTTTGACTGTCAGAAGCCAAGGTCTCAGCATTTTCTGATGATCAGGCTCTTCACAGAGATGTCACTCTGAGAACACAGAAATTGAGGACATTATAACCACTTGTAATTTTTTGTAGTAGTTGGCTTTGTTCAAGTCT
>NW_010301966.1:47450-51169 GCF_000700745.2 Antrostomus carolinensis
CAGATTCATATTCACAGTGAAGCAGAACATCTGACCTGGTGTCACCAGAGTGACACCGTCAGCAGGATCAGCATACTGGCGTGGTGGCCACACCAAAGGCTTCCATCACGCCTTAAACATCCTGGAAATAAAATGGTGACGCAGCTAAATTTAATCTCTCTGATCCCTCTTGAGAACCTCTCTTCTTCAGGCTATTCCCACATAGACAAAAAGATTTTGTCTCACTGAACCTATTTATTGACCGCAGCTGTCACCCCTGCTTTGACCAGTGACCTTATCTGAATATTCAAATCTATTGTAGATCACAAGTTCAAATGATTTTTTTACCCTTTGAAAGCCCTGTTTTCATAGTGAGCTGATTGCAAATGACAATATTATAAGGGGTGTAATTGAGATTCTACAAACATTTTGCACCTCAGATTTACAAAAATAATATATATGGAAGTGTGAACACTGCTCATGTTTCCTTCCCCCAGCAGACTGGTGACTTGATCCTGGTTGTGGAAACGAGTATGTCCCCTTCAGGTACAGAAAGACACATTGTGCAGAAGTTTTTTAGAGGGACTTGCCAAATCTGCTGCTACAACATAGAAACTGCTGATTCCGATTCATCCTCTCGGCACAGGTGGGAATCGAGGCCACGGACGGCGCGGGCCACTCGCCTTCCATCCGGGAGAGTAAGGTGTGCTGCGAAGGGCACGCCAGGCTCAAAGTCTATCTGGTGTCTGCCTTAAACACAAGCTGATAGGGAAACTCATCTTCCTTCTTTCCCCGAGCTCCGATGGATTCCCTGAGAAGGGACCCTCCGAGGGCAAAGACAGGGGGTTTCTGTGCAGGGTCTGTACGTCAGCTGATGAGATGCACGCTCAGCATGCAGAGATGTCCACAAACTGTTCTGGTTACTCTCCAGGTTCATGGTATTTGTTTGATTAAAAAATACTCTGTCCTTCATTATTTTTTTTTTTCCCTCTAAAAAGGATCCTTTTTTTAAATTCCATTGTTACTTTTTTCTAGAAGCAGTTTTTTTTCCCAGCATTTTAAAAATACGTGAGATCAGATTGTTACAACCAAGGATGCTGTATAAAAATGTTAACTTTTGCCCTAACTTAATTTCCCTTTTCATTCCCTTTTCTGGTTTTTTATAGCATTTCCCTATTCTATTTTGACTGTATTACCTTGATTTTTCTCCTTCTTTCTTCTCTGATATTTTTTCACAAACAGCAGAAGGCAAAACTTGACGCTATTGAATTTAAACCTTAATCTGAGCTACCTGAATGACTTCAAAATTGTCAGAATTAACCGATCCTAATCAGAATTTCAGTAGAAGCTCCATATCTCAAGTGGTCCTGTCTGCCTGTCCCTTCATCATTCCATTGACTTAGTCATCTTGCTTAAAGATACTGTATATTTGCTGTTTTAAAGAATAATGAATCAACGGTCTCAGGAGAACTAGAATATTAAACTGGGTTAAGTTGGACTGAGGTGTACATGATATTTATGCTGAAACTTAAACTCACAGAAAACTCGGCTTGCTCAGGTTTCTGTAATACAGCATGAATCAGTCCAAGTCTATTCAAGGTCTGCAGAAGCTCATGAACTTCACAGACCACATCAGCTGAGAACAGGAAGAACATTCCAAGAAAGAAGATTTTGCAATTTAATGTCGTATCAGTTAAGGAAAATGGTGAAGTATTAAGAAATTAGGAAATTCAAAGCTGTGCAATTGAAAAGCAAAAAGAGGCTGTGGGTGGGAAATTCAGCAAGATAACTCCCTTTATTTTCATATGCCTTCAAAAGTCTTTTATTAAAAACAGCAGGAGAGACGACCCAGTCTGAATGCCCAGCAGATGCCAGACACACAGCTTGATGATTTGGGGTGATCTGTTCAGCTGGAGTTGTCCGTAGTCGTCCACCTTTGCTGGTGAGAAGAATATTCTCATGAGGAAAGCACAGATACAGAAATCCCACATCTCTAGACTCTGCTTTTCACAGACATAATTCCAAACTACATAGAAATCTTTTATGGGGCCTGATTTTCAGAAGTGAGGAGTGCTGCATCTTCTGTGGATGTTGGTTGGAAACAGCAGTGGAACTTCAGAGCTTTCAAACTTGTGGTCGTTTAACTTTCCTGTCCCTCTGTTTCCCCACCTATTAGAGTCACCCTGATAATCACTCATGCTGCTATTTATTCTTACATACATTATTATGAACTGTCCAGTGTGGAATATAAGATAGAAGACTTAAGTGCAGCCACATTCCTAAAGCCTTTGGAGCTCGTTACATGGGTGGTGATGCAGAAGTGCAGAGTATTGTTGTAAATTTGAATTTTCTGCCGTATGTTTTCTAAATGCCAATATAAATAGTGCAGGAAATAATAAAATGAATAAAACACACGACTTCATTCTAGTTCCATTTGGAAAGACAAGGTGTGAAATGAAGAGTTCTGTTCTCCAGGTGGTGATCTCCTTGCATAGTATAGTGTTTGTCCTGAATTTCATTGCTTTAGAAAAAAGTCATGAAAAGTCTTGATTTAGTTGGCGTTTAATGTGTTTTTTATATAACTTCTGTGATATAATCAGTTACCCGGGGAATTGAAGGAAACTTTAAGAGCAGTAAAAGCTTCAGCTATTGCTCTCTCTGCCCGGCGATTGGTTTGCTGGGTACACAAACCCCAAAAATCCCAGGTGACATCTGGCTGCCGCCTGCCTGGCTGTGACACAGCCCGGCACCCTCCCGCCGGAGCCGTCACTGGCAGAGCCACTGGGTGAGCTGGGGCAGCGAGACAGCGCGGGGCTGTAAATCACCCTGCCTGGCTGCAGAGCTGGGAATAGGCATGCACAAGCCATAGGCGAGTATATTAATGTCTCCAGCTATCCAGAAATGAAAAATCATGGACAGCAACATTCTCTTTACTGTTATTCCAACAGAAGGCTTTTTCCTTTTCTTTCTTTTTTTTTTTAATCAGAACCTCTGTTTTATTTTTTTTGAAAAAGATTTGAGCTGCTCAAAGCTTTCTGTCTGCTTTGGCACATGATTTTTTTTTTTTTCCCCATAAATAAAACCTACTCTTTTTTTACATGGATTGAGGGCTCTGTATGTATAAAATGACAGGATTAAATGACTCAGACTTTTTAATTGACATTGAGAAGAAAGTCACGGGGCCAGTGATTTTGCCAAACGATCCTGGGAAACCATAACCACATAGAAACCTAATATGAAGAATGTTGGCAACATTTTAAATTAAGTGTTTTTAATATGCTTAACCATGCATTTAATTTAAGCTTAATGAGACAGTTATTGTATGCTGACTAAATACCATGAGGTTATTAAAAACATATTTACCGAGATTAACAATGATGTAATAGATACATATTTATGCCATCATTGGTAAACCTCTAATACCACTTTTTTAATTAATTGGCACGTACTCAATATGCAGTAGGGCTCTGGAGATATTTGGTATATTTGGTTTATGTTGATGAAACACTAACTGGTTTAATGAGGGTTAATTGATTTAACTAACTATTAAAATATACATTTCCTATTCTGTGGTTATCGGGGCTTAAATCAACATAACATGCAAGCAACTGGAATTCAGTATGTGCTTTACAAGCATGGGACAGTTCACTTGCTTCTAGGTGAGTGGGGGCTTAAATGATCTGTTGAGTGGAGAGCAATAACATTTTCCAGGAAATAGCAGAATGTGAGATGAAATTGGG
>NW_010301966.1:51194-76194 GCF_000700745.2 Antrostomus carolinensis
AGCAGTAGGTAGGGCATAAGGAGTGAAAGTCCAAAGAGCTTCTGCCGTGCAGCAGGCCTTCAGATTTCCTCTCTGGCTTCTGATACTGTCTCAGATCTGGTCAACTGATGGAGAGTTACTGTTGGTCCAGTCACACAAAGTGAGCATCTATTCATGCTGAGATTAATTCACACTGATCCTGATCACATTGCCATCAATGAAAGTTTGCTGTGGCCGTGATCAGACCCCAAAACACGTACTGAACAGCCAGGTGCTGAGGTTAATTTAACATCCAGTATCTGTTTTGGTAAGTCTAAATGATGTGCAATATGCTTACCACAGACACCTGATTTTACACGCTGCTGGAATGTGTGTGTGTGCCTAATGAACAATCTACGAGCATTTTTGGAGTGGTTAAAACACACTTTCCACTGGTTTTAATTTAATTTTACTTTTTTATGAAGAACCTTATAGAAAGGGCACAGTGAAAAAGCAATGAAGACCAAATTGCTGTACATGAAGTTTCATTTCTGGAGAGTCAGAGAGATTAATTCACTTGGCTGTGACTTGTTCATTACTACCCCAAGCTAACAAAAAAAAATGAAATATCACAGAGAGCAGCTCCTCTCTTCCGTAGGTTGTAACAGTGTCCTGATCACAGCAGCACAGGGCTGTGGAGGAGGAAAATACTCTGGTTAATACTCTGACAGTGCTGTACCTCCACAGAGCAAATTATTCTGATGCTGCAGTTTTGTTTACTGTTTCTGCTATAATCGTTTTTCTGGACCTTTAATTTATTATATTGTATCTGGACCAGGGGCTCATTTTTCAAAGTGTTTCCAAGACTCGTATGAGGACGTGGCACATCATTGATCAGGAAGCTTTCGCCCAGGATTGCTGAAACACTGGTTGTCTGTGGGGCTCTCTGCCCCGTGCTGCAATAAAGGGTGTACCAGAGCATGTGTGTGTGTGTGTACTGGTGGGAAGGATCAAAGAGAACAGAAGGACCCTCTGTTGAGGTGCTTCAGGGAGATATGATTTGTTCATTTGTATTTTCGGGCTCCAGAAGCTCTCACAATACCAGAACTGTTATGGTAACAACTCTTATTTTGCAGGATCTCTCTCCAGTTGCAGGGTCTGGGGCTTTGCCTGCCCCTCACAGTTTTCATCACGGCAGCCAGAAAAAGGAAAGGCACTGCACAGGCACTGGGCTGTGGTCAGTCAAGTGTTGAAGGCCAGGCTGGATGAGGCTTTGAGCAGCCTGGTCTAGTGGAAGGTGTCCCTGCTGATGGCAGGGGGGTTGGGACTGGATGAACTTTAAGGTCCCTTCCAACCCAAACCATTCTATGATTCTGTAGTGCTCTGGAATATTCCTGCCACAAGCAAGAACCCTTGGCCCAAGGGGAAGGAAGCAGTGGTGATATGGAACAGCTACATAGGTGTGGAGGTTTCTTGAGTTACCTACTGCTAGGAACCATCACTCTAACTCCACAAACTGGAGTTTAGTGGTTTCTCTCCAGCATCAGTGTGTAGGTGGCAAAATCCTGTCATTGTTTTCTTACCTTTCACAAGGTCTATCAACTTTCAACACTAGATTATTTTTTTTCTGAATATTAAATATTGATCAATAAGTAAAATCAAAATCCTAAGTGTATCTTCATCAAGGCTTAGATCCAAAGAACTCTTGTGGATCATATAATTTTTCCTTTGCTACCTGGTGTATAGACTAGATTATTTTTTTCTGAATATTAAATGTTGATCAATAAGTAAAATCAAAACCCTAAGTGTATCTTCATCAAAGCTTGGATCCAAAGAACTGCTGTGGATCATATATATAACTCATGCCAGTGGTAAAAATTAGATCCAAATCAAGCTTTGGACTTTGAAAATGTTGACATTTCAGAATTTGGTGTGGATTTTTACTTGAAGTGCATCTCTAAGAAGGATAAAAATAACGATGATGAGAAGGAGGTTGAATTGTTCTCTGTTGTATTTAAAGAGGTCTATGAAAGATCAAAGGTGATATCCTGACACAGGGAAATTAATAGAAAGATGATACTAGGCCTTTATTTGATACTTAGCTTGTCTGAAACAGTTCACAGCAGAACTTCACAGCATCCATTTATATTGCTTATTTTTTTTAATAATTCTGAATCCTTTGTCAAACCTTTTTAAGAGGGAAAAATGTTAACTCTTAATAAGTGACACGGCATTTTATTCTGAATCAAAAGCCTTTTCTTTGAAAATGACTTAATTAACATTTCCAGGTTCATAACATTTTCATTTATTCCTCTTTTTTGTTTTTAAATGGTTTTTTAAGTTTTCCAGTGATAGTGATAGAGGTTTCCTAATGTATTAAAAAAACACAGAGTGTGCCCAGTGGGATCTGCAGTCTGATTAGCTTTCAGTTTGAAGCTGATGAAGGAGATTAGGCAGAGAAGGACTGCTGTGCTATTAAAAAGAAAACCTGATTTCTTTTACCCATTAGCCAATAAAATGAGTACAGCTGTCAGCAGAATGGCTAAATATATTGCATAGCCAGATTATCAGGTAAATATTTGAAATCTGTGCAACTTTTTGAATGTGGGATAAGCTAAATTCTGCTCTTAGGGATGACTTTTCAAGCTGGAGTCGTTCCTCTGTAAACCACAGGTTTTGGTATTCTCTTTGAAGAGTCTCTTTGTACTTTGTTTTGTCCAGCTCTCAGCACAATAGAGTCTGGTCCTTGACTAAAGCTCTAAGTTGTTGCCACAGTAAATAACGAAAAGAATAAAATTCTAATCCCACTGAAGTCGCACGGAGCAGCTCCAATTTATAGCTGGAATTTAGTGCAATGTGACTTCGCTCTGGTGATTTACCTCTGTATACCAGTTTCTCCCTGAAGACTTCACAAAGGCTTTCCAAACAGGGGTAATGCTGCTGCTCTCCATCGTGCCCATTTTGCTGTTCTGATGCTTCTCTAGACATTATAAGTGGTAAAAGCTACAATGTCCCATATAAAAAATTATGGATATCCAGCTCATATTTCCAGTCTTAGATTTTCTAGTGCTTTGGATACAGTTCATGAAGCAAAGGATCCAAAAAAACAACTTCTGTAATGTTTTCCATGAAGGTAGAATGCAGTTTTAGGAAGAGAGAATAGGTGGGTCTTCTGAACTAGGTACCTGCTTTTCAAAGTCTTACCAGCACGTCAGTTTCTCACATTTCTTGAGAGCCAGACTTTTATATACCCACATTCAGAAGGTGGTGTATCCCCTGCTGAAATCCATTCCCATCTAGAACATATCAGCTATTTAACAAGACCTATTTTATGAGGATGTGTTCAAGCAAAATGTCACGGAAAAACAATTTCCCCCCTGAAAAACAACTGCTTATCTCAGACAGCATCATGTCAGGAATTAAATCAGAGTAACTAAGTGATATATTCAATTAGAAACACAGTGGTGTATGGAGGTCCTGAAAGAGGAAGGGCTAATGATAGATAAAGATGTGGTAGGGGCAGAGAGTTTCCAAATGCGCTTTTAAAAACCAAAATAATATGTTTAAAACATCAAAAGGGAAATGAGGGTCTTCAGACTGGGGAAGAAAATGAGTGTATGCGAGTCGATACATAGAAAGATTTTCCTCGTGCACACACCCCCATCTCCTGAGATGTAAATAACCTTGTAAGCTGTTTAATATATCATTTCTACACCTTTTGTAGCATTCATTTACATGTTACCTTTACATTTAGGTCCCAGCTTTATGCATCCCCTTGCTTTGATACATCTTTCCTGTTCACGTCAGCGTAGTTAAGCGTGTGCTTAAGAAGGGAGTCTCGGACCTGGAGTCAGTGGGGCTGCGCAGAGGTGAAAAGCAAAGTGACGGGAAGCAGATGTTTAAGTTCATCACTATTAGCAAAGCTCCTAAAGTCTAAAGATAAGTGTGTGCTTAAAACCCGTTGAGTTCAATAAGATGAAGGCTCAGAGCTGAAGTTAAGCATATGTTTTGGTGAACAGGGATGGACTGCTGTTGGATGCCACAGCACAAAAATTAAGCATATGTAGAGTCTTAGCAGGCTCATAGCCTTCGATTATAAAGTCTTCTGGCAGGATGTGTATTTATTTGCCTTCCTGTAAAGCATCTTTCTTTCATACAAAAACATTTACAAGCTGGAAATAGAAAGAAAATAACATTATTCTCATTTTATAATCAAGTGATTATGAGTAAGGGAAAATGGGCTCTGCCCATTCTGTATTAATTCTCCTTTTCCACTGCTTTGTTATCTTCACCGAGGAGTTCAAGGGTTAAGCCATCCCAACATGCCTCACTCTCAATTTATAAAACAGAAAATCTTCCATAAATCAAAAGTTACAAACAGACTTTGTAATGTCATAACTCTTGCGACGGCTTTCCCTTTGATTGATTCCTATACATACATTCTGTCTGATTACCATAATGTGTTCTTGTGGGACAATTCAAGCAGGGGAGAAGAAAGGCACAAGGAAAGAAGTAAATAACAAATGGTCCTGACTCCTCCTCATCGAGAGTGATTTCAGTCCAGTGTTCCATCATATCAACTGGGAAAGAGAGTCTTAGGGTTTAGGCAATCAATTACAGATATGTGTAGAGGCAGACACAATCATTTCCCTGATTGTCACCAGTCTAGAGCAGTGACACGGGGAAGTGATCCATCAGTCTATTTCCACTGACAATCAGAGAAAGATGGCAGACACTTGTAGACTAACAGACACCTGGATTGGCTGGCTTAGAGGATTGAAAAATAGCTGGATTTCAAACATATCTAAACCTTTAAATACCTCCGTTGGAAGATCTCCTGCATTCCTAGAAAACACTTAGAGCTATTACAAGAGTCGCTGGTATTACGGTGGGTGGGGAGGAGGGTAAACCTGCTTTCAAGTGCATTAGAGGAGACAGAGTGAAGTGATCACGTTTAAACCAGGAATATCAAGGTCCTTTCTGATTTGCCACCTTTTATTTTCTCCTGCTTTAATGCTGTGTTTTTAATAGGTAATCTATTTTTTATGCATCAGAAGGAAAGAACTGAAAACGAGCTCACCTGTGATCAGAAATTTTGGGTTAGATTTAGAGAGCATTTGTTCTGTTGCTTAATGCAGCTTTTTGCTCAGTATACAGGGGGGGTTTAATATAAAAAATCACTCTGGCCATCTGAAGCAGGGTGCAAAGCTCAGAGTGGGGTCAGTCCACCAGCCTGAGAAATCACCTTTATTTACGTTGTCAGAGCCCTACAGAAAAACAACCCACACACTCACTGGGTCTTTAGTAGCCAGCTAATTTCAGACTTAATATATTTATTTTTTTTCTTCTCATATCAAATTTCTTTTAAAATCTGGAGTCAGCAGAGTAAGAGAAACCACACGCCAACTGGTTGAAATAGAAAGTGCAGAGCAGTGTCCCACGAGCTGTGAAGGGCTGGCTGCAAGCTCACGGACCGGCTGCTGCCAACATCCAAGTGTTAGATGAGTGATGTCTTGGTGCTGTGAACTTCTCGAGCACATCTCTCACCACTCCTCCCCTCACAGCTCTTCACTTGATAATTGAGAATCAAAAACTTACCACCCGCTGTCAGAGAAACCATGTTGTCCCCTGCAGTGACCGTGCCTGCGGGGAGTGTGTCGTGTGGCTGTGCACCTCCTACACCCCTTCCATCTTCACCTTCCTTTGTGATCCTCACCTCCTCACCAAATCTTTGCTTTCTAAGGGATCGTTGGTTTCTAAGGATGAACTTTAAAGGGAAGGGATGCCATGCTTAGGTTGGGCAAAGGTGACTCTTCCCTGAAGGCACAAGGTAAATTAATTAAGTGAAAATCCTGCCTCATGGCCCGGCAGGTCCTGGGGAGGTGGTGAAACGAGGAGCTCTGCCAAAGCTTGGAGCAAGGTACCACTGGGTGAGGAAGAAGCCTGCCCCCGAGGCAGATGGAGTTGGGTTTTTTATGCTGCACCCCAACAAAGGACGTATTTTTTGCAGCCCAGGGAATGAGGGAGGTTCACAGGCTGCCCAGGCGTGTTTGATCCTCCCACCTCTAAACTTCTGTGGGAGGTGGAAATGCTCCCACGGGGCTTTCATTACAGCAGCCTCTTTCATCTGCCTGATGGGTCATCGTGGCATCCAGCATTTCCCTGGATGCTCCCACCCCTAAAATGCCTCTGCTGCTCCCACAGCCTTACACCCGCTCCTCAGGTATGTCCTTCACCCCAGGAAAGGGAACCAGCCGCCTTCTGTGTTGGGGAATCCTCACCCCTCTCCCTGGTGAGACAGGATGTGCCCAGCTCTGTGTTTATGATATTGATTGATGTCCTGAGAGCCGTGTGTAACTGATGTGATGTTTGAACCTTGATCCTGCCTTCCCAATCCTCAAGCACTCCAAACACATGAAAGCACCACATTTTGCTGTTTTTTCAGGTGGAGAAGGCATGAAAACAATATCTGGGAGCCCCCTTTCTAGGACATCGCTGACAAAGTTCTTGGATAACATTAGTCTGACAGCAAAATGTATAAAATAGAATTTATTATTAATTCATAAAGAGTTTTGATATCTTATCTATTGCTCTTGTCTTGTAATGATTTTTAATGTCATCATGGTTTTTAATTTTGCATGAAACCCATCATTGTCTGTTTCCATTTGTTTGGTAAACCTTGTCTGTTTTATTAAGAAAATCCCAAGGCTTTGGTGGGTATTTGTGCAACAAAAAGAATAAGGAAACGTTAATAGTAATTTGTTTCTAGCTCAATGCAACATTAATTTCAGCACCACATTCTGAGGATTTTGTTTTTATAATTTCTCAACCTGGGGAGAAACATACTTAACCATTCCCAAAATCCAGTAATCCAAACAAAGAGTGAAAAGTCCTCAGTGTCCTAAGATCTTGTACAAACCTTAACTTACCTTTTATTTACTATGTATGCTACTGCAAGCCAATATGAACCATAACTCCATTTAGATCCTAATAATCAAATTATCCAAACCTGGGAGAACATGTTTTATAGATTTTGGTCTAAATTTAATACAAAAATGCAGTAGTCCTTGTTTGGAAGAGTTTATTAAGGGTTAGCAAAGAAAAAGCTTTTTCAATAGTCTATAACTCTCTAATGGCCTTTTTCAAATAAAATGGGAAAGAATTTGAAAAGAAACCTATATCAGTGAGCTGCAATTGTAACATTACAGTACAGGTCTATAAATCTTGACATGTTCAGAAGATTGCCTAAAACAGCAATACAATCTGTCCAAACCTCATTGTCTCCACGACCAGCCAGACTCATTTTAAGAAATGTATGTGGTCTTCAACCTAATTTTATCACCTTCATTTGTAAACTAGTCAATCAATCAAAGCATCCTGTGAGTCTAAATAGAAAAAGGAGTGCATTTTCATGCATTTCCAGACAGCGCAGTCAAAAATTAATCTCCACTTGATCAGACATTCCTTGCCCTCATCTCAATAGACCATCATTAGGGTCAGCAATGTATATTAAAAATAGAGTTGCAGCGAACTGTTCGCCAGGGATTCTTTGCAAGCTACCTGCTGCCAGATCAGTGAGCTCATGGCTCCCTAGGAGCCTGCAAGAGAAGGCTGGGTTCATCCAGGAAAGAGAAGCCTAAAAATCAAATTAAAAATGGGGAAGGGAAAATGGTCACCAAAGTCAGATGTTCCACCAGCTGTTTCTTGCACCCTGAGCCCAGGGGGATAACAGTTTGATGAAATGTGAAGCAGGATCCCAGATGAGACCTCATTATGGACTATCTGTAGACATTATTCTTACACATTTTCCTACTTCTATATGTATTTACTGTGTGTGAGATGAGACTGAGGCTGGGCAGGTTTATGTTGGGGAGAACAGGCAGTGGGCAGCATGCACTGTGCCCCAAAGCCATAATTCCTGCTTTTCCATCATGGAGTTTATGGCCTCTGTTACTGGGCACCTTGGGTGCCTTGCTGTCCTGTGGATACAGCAAAGTATATTGGGACTGACCCTTCCTCTTCCTCACAGCTGCTTTTCTCACCTC
This sequence comes from Antrostomus carolinensis, assembly GCF_000700745.2. Taxonomy (NCBI): domain Eukaryota; kingdom Metazoa; phylum Chordata; class Aves; order Caprimulgiformes; family Caprimulgidae; genus Antrostomus; species Antrostomus carolinensis. The sequence goes on from NW_010301966.1 coordinate 59,198, forward strand.
AGGCAACAATGAGAAACCAGTAACTGCTGTAATGGGTCTTGTGGTGACAAACAGCAAAGCCACCAGCTGCTGGTGGGCAGCCATGGCTGAGCAGCCTGCGTGTGCCCTGGGACCCTGCTCTGGCCGAGCGGGCGCTGGGGGCTGGTCAGGGTGGTACAAGCAAGAGCAGCCCCAAGACTGCTCGAGCTGTGCCAGTGGCTGAGCTGTGCTGGGGAAGGTGGGCAGACAGTGGCTGGGCAATGTCTGAGGATGCAGCATCTTTTTTCCACATCTTTATTTTGTTCTGGAGCATAAGAATAATTCCAGAGTAAGAGATGTGGTACCTGAAGTCCTCTTTTCACCTCTCAAACCTGCTTTTCTCTGGCTGCCTGCCCCTGCAGCTGCCACCTCACTGGGCAAAACAGCCTTTTCAGGATATCTAGCAAAGACAGCACGTGGCAGAAGGAGTTGGAAGCCAGTCCAAGCAAGAGAACATGGCAGGCAGGTGAAGTTGCCAGTCTCATGTTCTTATAAGTGAAGCTGAAAGGGTTTGTTGAACTTCAGTCCAGGTTTCTGAGAGGGAGCTGACTACAGCAGCAGTTATCACTTCCTCTAACGAGGAAGAGTTGTTTTCTTGCTCTAGGAAAATGCCTCAGTTCCATGTCAGTTGTTTGCTTTTTGTTTGTTTCTAATAATTAACTCAGAGCAGAAAACCCATTTCCAAAAAAAAACCTCCAGTCAGAATGGCTGTGGTAGAGAAAGTCTGGCAGAAATGGCAGCACTAACCAGAAGCATGAATTCTTCATCTGGGTAAAGATTCCCTTTTTAAGAAACACACACACAGAGACCTTGTTCCTTCTATCCCAGACTCAAGGAGATTTGCTGGCAAACACCAGCCTCTCAACTCTGCATCTTTGTGCTGGATGAAGTCTGGCTGAATGAACCTGTTGTATAAGGCTGGTGTGAAATGGTTGTGCACTCTTCCTCCAGAGTACCTGCAAGTTGTCTCCCCCATTACTCATGCTGTGCTTTTGGCTATAGGAGAGGTCATTTGGATCTTTTACACCCAAAAAAGAAGAAAACCAATTTAATATTTTCAGCTGATAGACACAGTCCTGACAGGCCATCATCATAATTTCTACCAGGATGCTACAGTGCCCTACACAGAAAGGATGTAGCTGGGATGATGTGCTGTCTACCAACCATCAGTAATTCAAAAACAGAAAGTGAGGTTTCCTTGTATTGTTCATAACCAAGAGGTTTGTTCATGATATAAATAGTGGGAGCAGAAAAGACACACATAAACCAAATAGTGAAGAAATTTATATTTGCACTTAACATATAGAGGAAAGTATTCAAGGACGCTTAATCTTTAAATAAAATTAGTCCAGTAAGCACAGCAAGGTCAGGGAGAAACTGAGTTACAAGCTATTTTATAAAACAACATAGAAGAGAAAAAAAAGAACATTCACCCTGGCTGATGAGCCTTCTGAGATGTTTATACATCTGACCAGAACAGGTCAGGACCTACCTTCAAGATGACAAGAGAAAGTGGTTTCTGCTCCCATGACACCCTTCCCTCATGTGCAGTGTGTCCCATTAAGACAACCCTGCTGGAGAGTCAAGTCACTTCCCTCCTGTTCAGGTACTTGGTTCCCACCGAGAACAGAAGTTTGGACAGACCTGTAAATTTGTCCTGAAGGGCACAGTCCAGGTCCTGGTGCTGTTGGTCCTCAGGTGGAGCACAAAGTAAGGCCAGATGAATGCTGGGCTGGATCCAGCCATCTAATGACATCAGGCTGCAGGCAGCTCGCAGAATTGTTGTTTTATACTTGACTTTTTCTTGGAAAATGCAAGAGGATTTCAGGGAATCTCTAATATCCTTCTCTACTCATACTTTCAAGGAGAAAGAAGTTTATATTCAAGTGGCTCTGCCCCAACATGCAAAACCTTATTAACTGACTGGGGAACACTTGTCCTGGAGGTTTTTATTTCTTTAACTGAAGGTAGAGCACAGAGGACGTTAGTCATTTGGGAACAGGGCCCTGAGCTTCTGGTGGGAGCCTCAGCTCAGCGACAACTATTTGCTGGATTAAGTGGTGGATTCAGTGGGTGTTTTAGATTGATGATTATGTGATTCTTGGCCATCTGCTTCTTATTTGCTGGTACAGGTGACAACCTTTGCAGAATGCGATGAGATGAGGAAGCACATACACCATGTAGGGCCCTATTCCCCCCCTTACACCTCTGTAGATCCAGAGGGTGGGGTTTTTTTGTTGTTTTGTTTTGTTTTTTTTAATGGGTATTTCTGATTTACATCACCTTTCCTGAGCTCCTTAGTGGCTGCAGAGGTTAAGCAGGAGAGATGGTTTCACATGCAGCAGCATGGTGAGGCAGTGGTGGTCCACCCACATCTGCTGCATGGATCAAGGAGGCTGCAGTAGAGACCCTGATGTGGAGACCCTGAATGGAAGACCTCCCAAAAGCTTGGGACTTCAGGTGAAATGGATCCAACGCTTTTCAGGCTTATTAGTCCATAGTCCCTGACCATCAGGCTTTGCAAGAACAAAATGTTTTTGCTCTTACATATCTACATCAAATTTCCAGGGAATATGCAGAGATTTTAGAGCCGATTCCTCCTCTTTTCAAGTCTTATTTCCACAAGGGGTCATTGCAGAGCAGAGCAAGGATGACTTCAAAAACTAGGTGATTTTTTTCCTTTTCTCAACTCTAGTAGACACGTAAATGCAATTATTTTAACTAGATTTGTTAACAGTATTAATTTGTAGCTGAAAAATACCGTAATGCCTTAGTAATAATAATAATTTGCTTGGTGTTCATGTCAACTCCATAAAGACTGAGCAATGTTTTGGTATAACCATGTTTCTTTCAAAAAAATACTAACATAAAGAGCCAGTCAAATAAGGGGAAATATGGAGATTTGCCTCTGTGTATAAATGAAGTGTTTAAAAATGAGGCAGATTTCTGTGTGGTAGTTATGATAAAAGGAGGAGAGTGAAGAGAGATGTTTCTGAGCTGAAAATTAAATTCAGCCATACAACATCTACAAAGAAAATCAGAAACAATTGTCAGCCATCAAACGACTGTTGACTCCCAGATAACTGCCTGATCTTATGTTTCTTTTTTCTTTTCTTTTCTTTTGTTTGGCAAATAAAGCCTTTTCAATAATTCAGGCCAGTGGCATGATAAATACAAATAGATGAGCGTATTAAGCTTAAAAATAAAAACATGTTTTATCATATGTAACTTAAAAAGTAATCATATAATGAATGGGTGAAAAACAGAGAGAAAGATTGCCAGAGATTAAGATTAAGCCCTGCAGAAGAGAATGTTCTAACTAGAAATTGGTTTAATTAATAGCACATTTTACATAATGATTACAGTGTAATTGCGCTGACTAGCAGAGTGTCATTAAATATATCCATGCTCCTTTACAACACCCTAAGGCTAAAAATAATGAGTTACATTGAAAATCACTATGCAACAGGTTCATAAATAACATTTAAGCCTATACAAGGCGAATACTTATAAATAATAAATATTTGCCTTTTGTAATTGAAGAAAAAATGACAGCCTTCTTTTTCTACTACCCTGTAGATTGTCATGTTATAATGCTGAAAGGATTTTTTTCCCCTTGCGTTCTCTAGAAAGTGCTGAATAATTTATTCAAATGCTAATATTCCACATAGTCTGACTTTGAGGAACAAATATTCCTACATAAAGAATAAATGCCAAGTTGCTTATTACCAGCTTCGTTTTACTTTGCATCGTGCAGTCCCCAAAAAACTATCACAGTCTATTACACATGTCAAATGAAGTTAGTGGCCAGATTTCCTTCCAGAATAGCTACATTCTTTTTTATTTAAAAATTACCCCTTCTCCCAAAATGTTCATCATGCTCAGAGCTGTTATGTAGCAACAGCTGCTCCTCAGCTCCAAAAAGGACGACATCATAAACCTGATAACTTTTTAATCTGTAGGTTTTCTCTGGTGAATCAGGAGTATCTAATAAAACCAGGTTTGATTTCATATTAGCACTACACTGACATTTGAAAGACCCCCAAATGGTTCGGATATCGCTGCCTTACCAAATGCAACAACCTCTCCAATGTCAAAATAAAGCAACACGCAGAAACCTCCGCTCAGGAGATGGAAATGTCCTAGAGTGCTGCAACCTTGCAGTGGGTTTTAGCTCCCACCAGCACTGGGGCCGTGCCAATGAAGGACATGGTGGCATCAAAAGGTGGGACTGGTTGGGTGTCTTCTCCAGTGGTAGAAATGGGGTGATAACTCGGGTACCAGGGGAAAGGGAGAAGTGCAGTGCTGCTTAAATATTTGTCTTTAAGTCTAGAGGTTTTCCATGCCCCATGTGTGATCTTCCTGACCCACAGAGCTGAATCTTGGTCTCAGATGAGTTGATAATTGTAATAAAAATGAAGGAATTTCGCCTGTGTGAAACGTAAGTGCACCATAGGCTGAACACTGGAACCACAACTCTTGGGGCACTCAGATGACACTGATATGTGTGCAGCAGTGTCAGCTTTTCACACTTTGTAATGATAATGAGATATTTGCTGGTGTTCTCATGCTTCTTGTTATAGAAGTAGGATTGTAATATTGTAGTATTAGAAACAGAAACTTTATATGGAAACTTTATATATGGGTTGGAACTGGATGATCTTTAAGGTCCCTTCCAACCCAAACCATTCTATGATTCTATGATTTTATATTGCCCGAGCAATAACGAAACAAGGTGAGCACCTACAGTGGAAAAAAGGAGTTTGGTACCAGGAAGAAAATATGGTAAAACATTCTCAGGATGAGGGTAGAAGGAAGGGTCTGATAATGCATGGAAAGAACTCTCTATTTTTGGGATGATACAAAATCCAGTTGTCCTTACTCATTTATGCATATATTTCTCTTATCGCCAAAATAAACACAGGTAACATTTTCTTGTCCCAATCAGGCAGGTTTTCTTTTCCCCTTTTATGGAAGTAGGAATAATACATCCTTCTACCCACAGGAAAATGACCCCTTTTATCGTTATCTAAACCACTGCACAGCAGAAGATGAAACCCTACATATATTTGGAGTGTTTGGTGAAGCAAACCAAGTGTTAATCATAATGGAATTTGCACAGTGGCAGGGCTGATCATTAGGAGCATATCCTGGTTTTCTGTCTCAATCTAAAGAGAAAACTATGTTTGCATTATTGTTGGCCTCCCTGCAACATCACTAAAACCTTTTCTTTATTTCTAATAATTTTTACAGCTTACATACATCCCACCGGGATCTCCAGAGCCCACTTCACTTCCCAGAAAGTGCAAGCAAAGGCGGGAATGGACTGCCAATGGGAATCTGGACTGAGGTAGCTAGAGAGCAACTACTCCTTACCTATCACACCAGAAATGCCTTTGTCAACATGAATCAACCCTGCTGATGGCTGTGGGAGGTAAGAAATACTGCATATTTCCCCTTTTATCATTAAGGGACTGACACAAATTTAGCTTAGGTGACTGGTATTGCATCACACAAGTCGAAAGTGGAGAGGAAAAAAGAATCCAGGGGTTCTTAGCCCTTCATCTTTGCTTAGTTTTCTAATACAATAGTGGACTTCTGAAAACTTTGGTATATCCAACCGTTGGCATCTGGGAATCTCCTGCCATTCCTGTGTGCATACTATTATCATGCCAATTTTTGCAATTTTATTGAAGATCTCAGAAATAATAATTTTCTTGCCTTTCCAAAATACCTTCAGCATCTGTAGACATGCCTACATGAAAGCCTTGTTTTACCCCAAGGAGATAACTGCTAGCCTTGCTGACTGCAAGCAAAATTCAAGAAAGCCATTTTTAAAGACTAGCACTTTTTAATTGTTCCTTCTCTCTTTATTCTTAATGCTGGAGCTAATAACAATAGGAATAGGTTGAAATTCTTCCCTTTATGGTAAAATGAGCACCCTGTGTCTGCCTGTGGTTCTCTGTGCTCCCCAGGCTGTTTGTGCCCTGCACTGTCCCCAGGGCACATAGCCTTTCCAGAGGGTTGACCACTGTCTCCTCCCCTGGTAAGTGCTGTCTGTGGGAGCTCCACAGAGGCAACGTGGGCTCCTGGAGATCCTGGAGAGAGCCCTGCCTTGAGCTGGGTGGATGGTGTGGCACAGCGTAACGCCGAGACAAACCAGGCTGAATCAATGAGCAGTTAAGCTGCTTTTGCTCAGGGTCAAGCTCTTTAGCTTTGGCAGACAGGTCAGGTCCAGAATAAGGACCCACCATGCAGCCTGTGGTCCTGTGCTGATGTGGCTTAAGTGTTTCTGCACCACACTTGTGATTCTGAATGTGCTCAGTTGAAAGCACCCAGCTTGTTCACCTGCCCAGAATCTGCTCCCACTCACACGGGGCTGGTTGGGTTGTGGTCAAGCTGCACCTCCCCACATCATATCTACTTTAAGGCTGGGGACACTAGTTGCTTCCACTTGTACATCTGAGCAGGGATGTCCCTCCCACAGACTTCACATTTCTGGCTCAACTCTCCTATTCTCCCTGGGAGGATTAAGAATAATTAATAAAACCTTTTAAAACTTACCTCCTGGCAGGATGTCCCTCTATGTCCCATCAGTCAGTTGTGGTGCTACAGTCACCAACACAGCCCTGGATGCACCTTGTGGCAGCTCTTTTCTGCCTGGGGACTGTGCACCAGTATGGGTGTTTGAGTAGCTTGCAGAGCACGCACAGGCTGGTGGAGCCCAGCGCTGTCAGGGAGCTGTGCTTTCAGGGCTGTGTCCACAATAATAGCTGCCTTTTGCCTGCTGTCGTGAACAGGTTGAACAGTATTTTTCACATTAAAATGCTCCAAAACACAAGTAGATCAGGAATTACTTACCCTGGACCTTGGAGAGGATTGCAGCATTTTGTAAAGAGCACCAAAATATATATTTTTTTTTAGAAATAAATAGCTTGTCCCTTAATTCTCTTTTAATACCTTAATTTAGCCTAATAATTTTAAAGATCATACCTGACATAGGAAATGCAATGCATTAGTGTTTATTTAGATCCTGATTCAGAGCCAGTTGATAGTGGAAGTCCTACAAAGGCATCTCTTTTTATTATTATTATTACAGACAAAACCAGAGTTGCTTTTTGCCACAGAAAAGGGAATAAAACCCCAGCAGATTTTACAAAGCTTAAATTTGCTTAGCTGAAGTTAAGCCACAATACTTCTGCAAAAGTACAAAAGGGCAGAATTTGATCCAAGAAGAAAGGTTAAGAAAGATTAAGAAAGAATGTCTTCCCCTGTTTATTCACTTCTACTGGGCAATAATATAATTTTCAGTCTCACGTCTCTATTTCAGACCACATATGGCAGTAATATTGGATCCTCACCATCGCAGCTTAACCATGACTAAACAGGTTGATGAATGTCATGCATCTTATCATCATACATGCATATTTTTAAATATAATTCACTTTTGATCTGCACCCTTGTGCAGTGGTGAATGAAAACAGTTAAGATTTCTTCCACTGTCTGCCTTTAAACGTATTAAACAGCCCTGCTGTCAATAGATTATATTCTTGTACAATGATAATAGCCCCAAAAACTAAGAGGCCTTGTCAGGAATTGCAGTTGTCACAGTTTGATGCAAATGATTTTACTTGGTGTTCATCTGCTGCACAATCATCTCATAATCTGGATATACATCACAGCATGACATGTAAATTTCCTGCTACTCTGCTTTCATTTCCAGAGGCAGCAATCAAATGAAAACCATTCAACCTCACCAAAATGTATAAATAATTTTCATTCAAACATATTAACAGTCAAAATATGAGAATTTATCACAGAGCACTACGCCTTTTAAGAAGCAATAAAGACTTTACTTTTTAAGCATATTTCTACTTAGAAAAGTAATATGAACAGTAACTCGCAATTTTAAAAGAGGATTTAAAAGTCCACACATAACACCTAATCTTCAAACTTAAGCGTGCTGCTTTGCTACACGTACTGCTTGGAAAAAAATAGCCTAGAAAAGGGTTGGGAAAAAGGGGAACACAGCTTGTTTCCAAGGGATACTATTCAGATAACTACTTTCTCCTCAGATTTGTCCCATAAAATAAATATAAACATTCAAATACAAAGAACAGCAAATAAAATACTGTGTCAGAGAATCTCATCATACAGTAATTAAGGTTTCATTTATTTTACTTCTTCATTTCCATTCATACTCTAGGTTAGATTTTAATTTAGTTGAGTTGAAGGATTTTTTTTCTGTTGACCACTATTGATTTTTAAAGGGAGGTTACGAGCAGGAACACCCCCAAAACAGACCTCTTCTAAAACACATCCTGAGAAATTCAAAAATACCAAACAACATCATCATAAACTCCAGGTCCACCAGTGCCAGGTGTCAGTTATCTCCTTTCTGATGAAAGTAACAACAGAAGAAGGAAAATATTTGCCCCACGTGCCCGGCTGTGAAGGTAAAGGGGAGATGCAAGTCTGGCAGCGTTTTCCAGCCCGTGGGTCTGTCTAGGTGGAGGCTGACCCTGCTGTGGAGGTTTGGACTTGGTCCTTTGGGAAGGACAGGGAACTGCCTGAGAGAGTCCAGCACAGAGCCACCAAGATGATGAAGGGAGTGGAGCATCTCCCTGCTGAGGAAAGGCTGAGGGAGCTGGGGCTCTTTAGCTTGGAGAAGAGGAGACTTGAGGGGTGACCTCATTAATATTTATAAATATGTTAAGGGTGAATGTCAGGAGGATGGAACCAGGCTCTTCTCAGTGATGCCCAATGGTAGGATAAGGGGCAGTGGGTGTGAGCTGGAACACAAGAGGTTCTGCTTAAACTTGAGAAGAAACTTCTTTACAGTGAGGGTGACAGAGCCCTGGGACAGGCTGCCCAGGGAGGGTGTGGAGTCTCCTTCTCTGGAGACATTCAAAACCCGCCTGGACGCCTTCCTGTGTGATCTCATTTAGGTTCCTGCTCTGGCAGGGGGGTTGGACTGGATGATCTTTCGAGGTCCCTTCCAATCCCTGACATTCTGTGATTCTGAAACGAGGGCTGAGCAGGCTCTTGGCTGGCTCCATCATGGCTTCATCCTCCTGGTGCTGTAGAGAAAACCACCACCAACTCCAGTACTGCAGGACTGGCCATTTGCTGGGAGCCCAGCAGGGAGCTGGTGGTCACTGGCTCATACAGGACCCAGAGTTACAGCGCTTTGCCTGGCATGGGGCACAGCATCCTCTTACCACCCAGCAGCAGTGTCCTCGCTACGAGACATCACTAGGGCAAAGCCTAGAGGGCATCTTCTATTAAGTAGCAGTAAAGTCAGCCTGCAGGTATTTCTGAAATGAACCAGGTTTGTTTGTAGCAGCAGATTTGCCCCAAAACTACATTTCCTCATCACTGGGTCCTCTGTTCCGCCCAAATCCATTCACTCTGGGGAATTGCTGAGGTCCCTGGAGCCAGACACTTGCCAAACCATGAGGGGAACAATCCTCTGCATAGGCAAGGAATGCAGGAACAAAGGACGGTTTGCTGTTCTTATTAATGGTGGTGCTGAGAAAAATTACTGCCTCTCTAGAAATTGGGTGCTTTTTTTTTGATAAACAAGTAAAAACTGCTAAGATGACAGTTTTTCCCATTTTTCCAGTGAGTGTGTCTGAGGAAGTAGAAGTGCAATAACCTGGGGTACAGCAGGCTCAGCCATTTGAAATAAAACTTTGCAGTACTAATGTTTTTGTAACTGCTTTCATATTGTAATGATATTTTTCCAAGCACTGGTTTTATTTGATCTTAAATACCTTTTTGGGAAAGTCCAGTGAGCTGACTCTAATAAAATCATGCTATTGAAAAAAGGTTTAAGTGGAATGTTCAGAATAAATTACAAAACTGCATGCAAGAATACCAGCTAGTGCTGCAATAAAAATCTGGAAATGAGGATTCTTGCAATATATTTTAAAGAAGTAGTATACTTTTTTTTTTTTTGTTCATTTTTTTCACAGAATGTTTCATAATAGAAAGCCTTTGCAACGTGAAAGGGAGTGAATGAATAACGAACGAATAAACTGCCAAAGAAATTGCATTTAAAAAAAAAAAACTTGATTTTTTTTTTTCCTAGAGAATGTATTTCATATCATTTTCAATAACTTTTGGAAGATAATAGGAAAAGTAATTCTGTTCCATTTTGCTGTGCCAAAATATCTAAATTGCATCATACTTAGACTGTCAGATTTCACACACACACACAGAGACACACACACATGTGTTCAGACCCTTTGTATCAGGAACTGATAACCAGAAAATGACATAGTTGGGGTTTTTTTCCATGCTCTGGAAAATCCTGAAGAGTCCATAGTAAGGGGCTTCCAGATTCTAACCCAAATTTTTCACAGACTTCTTCTCTTCTATAGATCAGACAGTCAAATTCCTATGACTGAATCCAGCTCTAGGAGAACAGCAGGTACTCACCTCCACACAAGCATCATTTCTCTTTCTGTCTGACTTCTGCCAGGAATCACAGGAGAACTAGGGAAGGTTGTGACACATCTGTGTTTGGAATTGCTTAGCCTGAACCACAAGCAAAACTAGGACTCAAGGTGAGGTGGGTCACTCAGTGCAGATGGTGCTTTGGACCTTGCTGGAGGAGCAAAAGACACGACCAAATATTGATGAACTTGGGGACTCACCTACAGAACACTACAAACACCCCCTCAGGTGCTCACCTTCTTGCTGGGTTTATGTGAAGGTTTGCCAGGGTCACCTACACACCATGTGTGTTCACCCAGCACATGATCTGCTCTGCTTTAGCTGCACTGACTTTGCAGCAGTCCCAGAGGCAGGGGGAGGACATCTCTGCAGTCATGGCCAGCTCTTCAGCCTGGGGGTGGTATCCTGCAAGACAGCTCATCCGGCCTAGCTGCTGCCCTGATTGAGTGGAGGTGTCAACTGTAGCAGCAAGCTTTAAAGAGGGTTTTGATGGAGGACAGTGTTGCAGGTGACAGTATGACAGGCTGCAAGGAGGGATGTATGCTTAAATATTAATCCACAGCAGCTATAATGCCAGCCCTGATCTTTTTTAAGAACTTAACATGAACAAGTAACTTGTTCCCTTGTCATACTGTTCCTCCATTTAAACTCTCTGTTGAGTCCATGTAGAGGATGCCAAATGATGAAGAAGAGAAAAGCTAAACAAAGGGACCCAAACTAACAGCCCTCAGCTAAGGAAAATCAACTTCTTTATATGCCAGCTCTCCTCCACAGCAGAGAAGATGATGCTGTGGGTCATCACCTGGAAATCCCTCCTGTCTGTAGTTCCATGCACTGTGAGAAGCAAGAATGCATGGCCGCTTACTCAGCTCTGGTGACTTGTGACTTCTGGCCTGTCCGTTGGCCCAATCTTGAGACAGAAACCTGAAAATATCTTCTCAATATGTCTTAAACACAACTTAACCTGAAGTCTGTTCAAAGCTGGTGGCCTTCAGCTTAAAACTTAGATCTTCTTTATTCTTCCTTGTGCAACAGGCTCACACATCTCCCATCAAGGAATATTTCAGACCAAGATTCCTTCCTCTGCCTTGCAGGAACAGGTCTACGTACTTCCAGTGTGTTCCTCAACCTGGACATCCAACACTTTGCTCTCCACCTCTGCAACCTTCCATGAGTGCAGTCTTCTCTAAAATCATGCCCCTTGCTATACTGACATAAAAATTTAACTAGAACCTTGATGTGATTACCTGGCCAGTTAGCTGCATGCTGGCAGGGCGTAATGGTTAATGGGACAAGACTAGAGAGAAGGATTAAACAGACCTGGAGCATAAGTCTTGAGTAGGAAGTGAAAGCAGAAAGATGGAAACTATGAACTCAAGATATTGTAGGATACACTACAACTGACGCTACAAATAAAGTCCATCAGAGTGAATGTTTATCTGTTTTAGGGTTTTGGCTGCCTCCTCATTGCAAAGTAGTTTGGTCAGAACCATATTCAATCAAAAATCAGAACTCCAACATTGTGAGAAAGCATGGATTCAAACAGGGGCCAGCAGTCCTGGTTGGGCTAAAAGTTTTATATGAGAGATAAGATACGTGCTGACACTGCAAAAAACCATGTAAGATGCTTCTTAGTTTGTGCAGCGTCACCACCAGCCTGGCATCAGCATTCATGACTGTCCCAATTAACGTCTCTGGATCAATTTACTAACCACAGATATCTAGACAGAAGTATCCCAGGTGACCATAACTAGAGTACTACATTTTGTTCCCACACTCCTGCTCCTTGTTTTCTAATATTTAGAGTTGGGTTGTTTTTTTGTGGCACAGAGTGATAATTTTTTAATGGATATCTACACAGAAGTATCCCAGGTAACCATAACTACGGAGTACAACATTTTGTTCCCACACTCCTGCTCTTTGTTTTCTAATATTTAGAGTTGGGTTGGTTTTTTGTGGCACAGAGTGATAATTTTTTAATTGTATCTGCCTACTCCAGGAGGAAACAGAGCATACAAATATAACAATCATGCCAGATAAAGACGTAACTGTAGCAACCAAAATTTGAGATTACGGGGTTTAGTGCTGCTTTATGATGAGACATGTCAGATCTGAATTCCAGAGAGGCTGAATTTGAGGCTGAAGCCCATGAATCCAGACCTGACCTCCACTGTTGCTGATTTTTCTAAGTCATAGAATCATAGAATGGTTTGGGTTGGAAGGGACCTTAAAGATCATCCAGTTCCAACCCCCCTGCCAGCAGCAGGGACACCTTCCACTAGACCAGGTTGAATTCTTCACTTACTTTCTCCAAAAAATGAACAATATTTATATCCTTAGCTCATCAAAGAACTCTAGAGACTGATTTATAAAGTGGACATCAAGCATTTTAACAAAATAATTACTGAGGATTTTTTGAGAGTTGATGAACACCACACAGCTGCTAAGCTCTGGCTAAAGCATCTTCAGTGGGGTTTTTTTGGTAGGTTTTGCTGGAGTTACTGGCATTTCCTTGTATTCGGGTTCAAAAAGATGTGACAAAGGCAGGCAGCAATTGTCATCAGCCTCATCTCTGTTGCTGGTGTTCACTGCGCTGCTTCCAGAAACAACAACAACAACAAGAAAAAACCCCAACAAAACAATTCCTGTGGTTTTCTTCTTTCCAGTCCCTACCTTTCACAGCAAAAGGGATACTCCAGAGAAGAATCCCTTTTGTACTAGCAAGTGCTAGTAAGAGCAATGTTTGCTCAAACCATACACAGACCTGCAAAATGAGAACCTATATATTGTAATGTGAATTAGCCACATAGTGATTTAGGCAACAAACCTGAAACCCCTAAAGATTTCAGGTCAAATGCTCCTTCTACTTCTAAAATTCGGTTTAATCTAGATTTATATAGGTGTCACTGAGATCCCGACTGGCATTTCTGATCTACCAGACAAGGGAAATTAGCCGTCTTATCGAGATAAATGGCCCTGATGTGGTCAGCATCAGACAGAGATGTAGCTCCTGAGAATGAAGGCAGCAGATGTGGAAACACAAGTCAAAGGAGCATAGATCTCTTGGGCTACCAGAACTGGAGAGGTAGGAGGGAAAAAACGGTGTTTGGCTTCACAAAGAGCCCTCTCATTCCTTGTACCAGGGCATGTGCCACTGATGAGGCTGAGGGAAAAGGAAGAAAGTGGAGATTTTCAAAAGTTAGTGAGGTTCTGTGGGAATAAAAGCCATTTGGGGTTCATGGAGAATCCTTCAAGTGTTTTTGAGGCACGCAAAATTATGATCCAGACAATTGGATCCAATTGTGATTCCTCTGTCACCTGACCTTGGTGCCTAGAATGTCTAAAACCTGAAGGCATTTCTGTTTCTCTAGGAATTTACAGGACTGGCTGCTTCTGTATGGAGATGGAGGCTCTAACCCCCCCGAGACACCGATCACACCCCTTGCACTATGCAGGTAACTAGAGGATCTAAGGCAGGGCAAGGCACTAAAGTATGACATGCTGTGATTTGAACTGTATGATGCCTTTGTAGGTTTGGGTCTGAACCTTCTGGCTTTGTCTATTCAAATTCTGAATAGAAAAAATGGCAAGGTGGGCTCCATCTGGAGTCGTGGAGCCTGGTCAAAGCAGGACTGTTCAAAGAGCCAGCAGAGTAGTCTGGAGAGAAATGGGACTGGATGTCTGGGAGAGTGATTTATCAGATCCTCCTTGAGGTTTCAGTTACTGCTGCTCCTAATCCCACCCCCCAGGATGATTTCTGAAGCTCTTTACCCCATAGTGGAGTGTTTTGAATTTCTACCAAGGCATGAATCCCAGTTGGCATTCATTTGCTTGGAGAGAAACGGGAGGGAACAGGCATTTGAAATACTGCACTTTGAAGCTTTGATGGAAAAGTTCCACAAAGAAAACCGCTGAGTGCCAAGAGAAGAAGCAATTTTCTTTATGGAGCAGCCTTGCAATGTCCAATTCTAACTCACACTTTTTATGGGGAATAAATACATACTCCACAAATTTTAATGACCGCTCATATTTTTATTTCAGTAGCTTAAATGTTTTTCTTTCAATCCTAGGAGGGGAAAGGGGTGGCACATTTCATACTGCTATCCCCTAGATTTTCCATTGTCTGATTTGGGGACTCCAGGAAGATTTTGCTGCATTACAAACTGGAAACACCAAGGAGTCCAGAGCAGTTCTCCTGAAGACCAGTACAGTTTGTTGCCTTCTGCCCAATTAATCCAGCAATCAGATCCAGGTGAGCAGGTTCTTGCATCCATACAGAACAATTGTTGACTTGAGTGGGATCCCTCAGCCGTGCCAACCTTCACCACATCATTTCAATTGCAGCATGAGGCTCCCTCAGCCTCAGGCAAAGTGTCCTCAGCAAACGTGATCTGAGTCTGACCTCCAACACAACTTTAGTAGGCCTGTGGTTTTTTCCCTTGCAGAAAGCTCTCAGTTGAAAAAACTTGAAAGCTCAGAGAGCCCTGATATCTTACAAGGGCATTTCTGCAGTTTTAAAGCCCAGAATTTAGACTTATTGGTCAATGCAATATAATAATAAAAATAGTATCCCAACACTGGAGTGGTGTGTGCAGGAAGTAATATTTTTTACACTATTAGCCGTATCTGACTTACCATAGATGATCCAAGTTAATACAGAAAACCCTGCTAGTGCTAATCATATATTAAACTATAGCTGTTGGGTGTGAAATATATTCATGTGCACACAGTATTCCCAAAGTTTATTATTATAGGTGCTTAATTAAACGTATTTAAGTTAGGAAAAACATATTGAAGTTTTCTGGGTGATGTTAGTTTGACTCACTTGTTCCTTATTCAGTCCCTGTTATCATTATTTCATCACCTCATTGTGGGTTGTCCATAGGGTGCCTGCCTGAGGCAGAGATTTAACTTGCTCTGGAGGTGGCTTGGAATTGTTTTCTTCAGGATTCTTTTAATATGTACCTTGAATAATGTTTTATTAACTTAGGTTCCTGCCTTTTCAGACATACTTGTGGACTTTCCTACTTTTTTTGTCTTAAAGAAAAAAAAAAATGAAACAAACTCAGAAACTTCAGCATATTATGTCCTGCTGATGGCTCTGTGGATCATCAGCAGACAAAACTCTGAAGTCCACCACTCAAAGCCAGCACAAAAAACTGTAGTAACAGTACAGGATGCACGTGGACCAGCATGTGGGCAGTTTTACTTCCCAGAATATTTTCTTGCAAGAAACAGATAAGACAGATAGATCTTGTTTCAGATCTAGGGATAAAGTTGTTCCAGTGGGACAGACTTTTCTGACTCAGGCAGGAGTGCGTGAGGAAAGGGATTACATGACATGAAAGCATGCAGCAGTTTTGAAATTGGTGACTTCCACTATTCCCAGATTTGATCTATTTTACCCTACTCCAGCTTCTTTCTTCTAGCAAACCACAGCCTCCAAAGACCCATCTCTTATTCCCCCATGCCAGTAAATTAAGCAGCTTCTGTCCCCACAGTGCCCAGTCCTGTTGAAGAGAGGCAGGGTCAGATCCTGGAGATGGTGAGGGGCAATCTCATCACTGTTGGGTTTTTCAGCCTAGTCTCTGTACCTGGCACTACCTGAAGCTTTCAGAGTAGCAACCATGGAGCATCCAAGCTGGATCTATGCCCAGCGTAAGTGGAATCTTCATGAAATTTAGAGAGATTTAAATGCCTCCTGAGCTTATGTAGACTGATTATTTTTTTTCCAAAAACTTGTAACTCAACCAACTTTAGATGGGCTTTTGTGGGAATGCCAGAACATATACCCTTGATCAGTTCCCTGCCAAATATCAAGTCTGCTCAAAAGGTAAGAAGAACTAGGTGATGTTAAAACTCTTCCAAGGGAAGATCACCATTATTTTTTAAATGGGGAAATTACACTGAAACTCTGCACAGATGGCTGAAAGTTTTTTAATTATTATTCCTAAGTTTCTGTGAGCTTGCAGAGCTTGCAAAAATCTCTGTGTGCCTCAGTCTCCCCTCAGTGAACTGGGGGTAAGGAAATGTATTTTCAGCTCTAAGGCTGGCATACAGCCTAGCAATGCCAGTTCTGCTAGTTATGCATTGCTTCCATTGCTTTTGTGTGGCTGTGACTGCCACCTCCCAGGGTAGCCCTTCTCTTCTGCACTTGTGAAGTATCGTGCCACCTTCCTGGGCATCCAGAAATAATAACTGGACAGAGGAATGGCAGGTCTCAAACATGAATTCACCTCTCACCACATTTCATTTCTACCCCTAGAAGAAAACCTCAACCCAGAAGACAAATTGATCAGGGTACTTACTTCAAGCCTGCAAAGTCTTAAAACTCAAACACACATGATGATAAAAAGGGACTGATACTTCCTAGAGCCCCTGAAAATCAGCTGCCTTACACTGGCAGGCTCATGGTACCAGTTCTGGGAATATTTGCTTTCTGCCCCCTCAAACACTATTTACAGGGCTCAGTAGAAGTCCAAGCAATAACATCCTATCTAAAAATACACGTGGCATAA
>NW_010301966.1:78052-82820 GCF_000700745.2 Antrostomus carolinensis
GGGAGCAGAAATCACAATAAGCCCAAAGTCCACTCTCCCTTCAAGCTCTTTGTTAGATGTGCACCCTTGATGGCGACCATCTGATTTCCAATGTCTGTCTCGGAGCACAACTAAGCCCGTTGCAACACTGGTGAGCTCAAGGAACGGGCTGAAGGAAACACGCCTCACTTTGAAGGTCCTACTTTCCCTGGCAGGTCAGTGAAGCGACAGAATTGAAAGCACTGCTTTCATATTCCAGACCAAGCACATATTGTATAGTCTGCCTGCAAAGTGGATTAATTATCACCTACACCTCTGGGTCTATCAAAAAAGAAGTTAAACATAGAAGTTTAAGAAATGAAACCTAAGCCATTTCTCCTCTGGACCAGGGCTGCCGGCAGCATTTGTGGGCTATCGTTGCCATTTTCTGTTGGTCTGAAGAGTGGGGTTTCTGCAGCCACTTCAGCTGCAGTGACAGTGCATTTGCAAGGCCACCTGGCTTTCAGGCTTTGCATTACAGTCCCTGCCAACCTCCCACTGCTGGGCACTCTGGATTTTTTCAATAATCTCATCACAAATGATTTTAACTGAAAAAAAAAATAATAAAAAAAATTAAAAAAATCACAAGCTCTGTATTCCCTGACAGGTGAGCTATCAGACTTCACCCTCACCTCTTGGGCACAGAGGAACCAAAGACACCAACACGTGTGCAGATCTAAAAACACCTGAAGAGGTGGGGTGAGAGAGGAGGCATTGGCTGCTCCCCAGGTCAGAGGGATTATGCAGGACTGCCCCAGTGCCTGCCATCCACACCAGCCATAAATTCTCTCTGGTTTTGCCAACTGATTGATGGTGGGGAAAGAGGCTCTCCGGGGTTGGAGAAAGTAGTTTATGGAGAAGCTGAGTTAATGGGGTGAGGTGCTGGAGTCTGGGGGCTTTGGGGAGACCCAGCCCTCTGAGGTCAGTGCCATGGTGCCACGCAGGGTCCAGGTTCTGGCAGGAGTCTGTGTGGGGTGGGAATACCTGGTTTTGTCTGCACACTAATGGCACTTGATTGAAACACAGACATCTCCCCATCAAAGGCAGTACCAGGGGAAGCTGGAGGCAATGCTCATGGTCTTCCCAGAACCCTTTTGTCCTGAGTTCTCCTTCTAGGAGGTGAATCTGCAGATCAGTTTGGAGGGGATTTTGCAAACATTCAGTTCTCCCTTCATTCATCAACTGTGTTTCTTTCATCTCTTGGACCAAAGCGTTTCCCTCTAATTGATTCATTCAGGAAATAAAATCCAGTGGGACAATGGATGGACCCCTAAGCCTCCCAAAGCTCATTCAATATCATTCTCAGCACCTGGGAATTTTGCATTGCCACAAGACTATTACCTTCAACCACAGTACAACTGAAAATGGAAACCGAAGACACTACTGATTTGTCACATTACACGTTACCATAGTACATGTCATGTAATTACAAAGATAAAATCAGACAATTATGTTATCATTTAAAATAAACCCAACTGATCTGAACTAATTATTTTTCAAGAATCCACTTCACTTTACATTGTTTTGTTTTATAGGAGTCATTTCCCCATTTGGCATCTCACACTGGCAAGAAAAGCTGAAACTCCTTGAAATTCAAAATGTTGAGAAGTGAATGTGAGGCAGACTATTCTGCTTTCATTTCCCAAGGTGAGAGAAAAACAGAAAGTAAGTAACTTAAAGAAATGTTGCAACATATTTTAGTCTGGTAGAATTCTTACAGTTCAAGGGCTGTTGATCATACTGGGCAAGAAAATTTGCTTTTGAAGATAATACATATCATTTTTCAACCTGATAGTGACCACTCAGTAAACGTATAAATCTTAAATAGCCTAACAGCATTTTAGAAGGAACGAACATACTGCCATTTAGTATAAACACAGACAAAAATATCTTCTGTCATATTTTGGAAACCCATTTTCCAAACAGACTGTTTCAACTGATACAGATATATTTGTGAGAAGGAGCTACCAGCCATGGATATTGGAATGGTAGTAAGAGGAGGGAGGACCCACTGGACGAGGAGCTAGGACGATCCCTGTCTGTCCAGCTCTCTCAATAGGAGAGGAAATACTGTCAGTCCCATTTTACAGATTGAAAAGTGAGATTTAGATTAAGTGTCTTGCTCAAATTCACAAAGGCAATCTTTGATACCACTTTGGGTCCTGCATCCTATTTCACTCTCTTAATGTAACTACCCTCCCCTTCGGTTATTACAAGTCCTTCATCCATTTATTTGACTTTTCTGAATATTGCAAAATTACTCGCTTCACAACTGAAGGGAATTCCTGGGGTTAAATGGCCCCAGCACCTTCTGCTATTTCAACATCTAAACTAAAAAAATACAGCTCTTCACACTCATCAAATATTTTGTTATGATATTATATATTTGATCCAAGAAATGTCAGAATAGAGTGGATATACTGGTAATCTCAATGGACGTGCTCATCTCAGATGCACAATTCCAAAATCTTTTGAGTAGCGTGGTCAGGTAATGTTTTTGCAGTGTAATTCTTTTAGCAATGCAGCAACCTATAAAATGACATTAAATAAAAAATATCTCAGGGTGGAAAAAAGAGAAAATGCTGATGCATGACCATGGTATGCTTTGCTGGAAAATACATAGCTTTTCTGCTACGAAGAAATAGGTACAACTATTCCATATTTTTCTAGATTTTTATCTGTAATCAGGTCTGTTGAACCTCAAATTTCTTTTTTATTGAAGGATCAGCTTCAAAGGACACTCAAGTGAATTCAAGGTAAACATTTATATTTTTCTTTTTATAAAAAGAATTGTTATGGAATCTGTTATTTTATATGTATTTAAATTATTTTGTCATTTAAATAATCACCAAAGTATGATAATGCTTTACAGACTGCTATCAATACAGGACTTCCCTCTGAGGTTTACATTTTTTACACATGAGGTCTAGGATGAATGATACTGTTCTCATGACATTTAAAAAAAATCAAAATCAGTGAAATGTCTGCTCTGAATGTGTAAGAAAGATACAAAGACTAAGACATTATTGTGCATCATTTTAAAACTAAACAGAAAAGTGTCAGTCCTGGTACTCCAGAGCCAAAAATAAAAATCAGCAGAAATAAAGGCAGAGCTGATCAGTCTCATCTAGCTATCTAAAATTAGGGAAATGCAAAATAATAATAAATAAATAATAAATTAGGTGCAGGGTTTAAAGGAAACTGTATTTTCAAAATTCCATTCACTGCCAAAAACTATGGGTTATTAGTAATAAAACAAGCAAGATAATAAATTATATCAGCATAACATAAAACCATACAGTTAGCCTTAGACCCAAGGAGGAAAATGCAAATTATCTACCCAGCTTCATATGTTGGATAAGCAGATGAAACCCTCTAACTGGACTATTTATTGTTGTACAAAGATTCACGTGATGCACAGGTTCTTTGTGACCCCTTCAAATTGCAGCGCTGCTCTCTTGACTAGATAAAAACCCAGTAACAAGTCGTACTGCTGATATTCTTTTTTTTTTTTTTTAAACACCTAAATGCTTTAGCAAATGTTACAACTGAGTGTTCTGTGACCAAAACTGCTGCGCAGAGATAAAAAAAAATAAAAGGGCACAGTCAAGTCCGTATTGCTTCCATGTTAATTTGCCTTTATGGGGTTGGTTTACATATTATTAAAGCCACCCATCTGATCTCTAATGGCAGCCCTGCTGACACTGCCTGACCCAGTTTGACAATCTGGATAGAAATTGTAGGGCTGGCTGTTCAATGTCTGTGACTTTAACAGCATTGCTTTGGGCCTGGAATCAATTCTCTCTGTTTACAGACCATTTCACAGCCCTTTACCTGCAACATCACTTGTGTCAGTCCCATAAATACTTTGGTGTATATAATGCTTGAATTAGCATAATGGGTTAGGCACAGAGCTTTAAGCACAAAGAAGGACATGTCAACATGTTCTCTTCACTTAAGCAATTAAGAGCCATTATGCTGCTTCAGTGGAAATATCATCAAGGTTAAAGACAATCCCAAACACCCCTCTAACCTTTTTATTCTAAGTCTAATAAATGAGGCATAGAAATTGAAATGTTAGTAAACAGTGCTACTTGCAAGCTCTTTTTGTATCACGTTTAATCAGACCTCTCATTCACCACTTGTGAAGTGTAAGGAAACATGCATGTTCACCATGGTCACGAGTTTAAAGGATTATTTATCTTTTTGCAAAAGCTCACCTCTCTGCAAAGGTTTGTTTTACATCTAATGTCAAGTTCTAGATGTTGTAACGTGGCAATTTAAAAAATATAAAGTAAATGTATGCATGGGTAACACACAGATTGGGTCCCACATCGTAATCCTTGCCAAAAATCTCTCTGTATGTATACATGAGTATTGTCTGATTTTTTTCTGTGTTTACTCCAGGCTTTGTATTTTTCTCTCCACATTACTTAGGAAAATGACCCAGTGGAAATTTGTTATTACAGTGGCTTTATTTTTATATTAAGCTGGTAGGATTCAGCCAAGCCCAGAACTAAGCTGCAGTTGCAGTTCTGGTGAGATGCAGCTCAGAGGAACCTAGGCACTGAATTTTCATGGCTTGATTTTGGTGTGTATAGTGGTATATTTGTGTGTTTCTTTTTTCTTTAATTAATTCATAATACTCAGTCCCTTGATTCTGAAGGCTTTGAAAAGTCTTAGGAAAAAATGGGAGAGAAAGTGAGCAGCTGTAGCAGAGAGAGAGAAAAAAAAACCCCTTTGGTAGGGA
>NW_010301966.1:82856-92788 GCF_000700745.2 Antrostomus carolinensis
CAACACTCCTGTAGCCAACCAAGCAATGTAAAATCATTTCACTCTGAAGACAACAGAATATCCACTTCAAAGTGTGGTGGAAACATGGTAACTCCTAAAAACATGATGATTCAAAGGGAAAGAATTGCTTCCCTTGGAAAGGTTGGCTGGCACCGCAGACCCCAAAGCCTGTATCCCTGCTCCTGCACCTGCAGCCCACAGTGCGTTGTTATATGAGCTCAGCAGCCCGGCACCAGCTTTTGCACCTCACAAGCCTTGTCTTTAACCAAAAGGGACTACTTTGGTGGTCAAAAGAGCCACTCAGTGTCCAAGTTCAGTACTCTTGAGTTGGTAACACCCAGGATGGAGTTACTGCAGTGTATTTCCTAGGCTACGTCTATCTCCTAAGCTAAATCTGCCTTTTCCTGCTGCAGTATTTGAAGTATTTCATATTTGGGAAATACTTGAGCTCTGTTGTAGGTTAACATAAGTGTTGGAGATGAAACAACTTTCTTTTATTAATGCTTTGATTAATTATTAATTTTTTTATTAATGCTTTATTAAATTTTTAACTGATGTTTTGAGTCATTTCCCCAAATCTTTTGGGAAAAGAGAGTGAGTGGGCAGTGTGGGCTACCTCAGTTGGCTAAAGGCTGCAAAAATTACATGGCAAGCACATGTGGTGGCTAAAAGTCAAACTTCTCAGGCATTCCTTACAGCAGTTGCTCTCTAACAACTACATGCTTCCATCCATGTGGTGGACGAGAAGCTCAACATGAGCCAGCTTGCAGTCCAGAGGCCAATAGCCGTGTCCTGGGCTGCACCCAGAGCAGCGTGGGCAGCAGGTGGAGGGAGGGGATTCTGCCCCTCTGCTCCGCTCTCCTGAGACCCCACCTGCAGTGCTGCCTCCAGTGCTGGGGCCACCAACAGCACAAGGACACATACCTGTTAGAATGAGTCCAGAGGAGGCCACGAGGATGATGCGAGGGCTGGAGCAGCTCTGCTGTGAGGACAGGCTGAGAGAGTTGGGGCTGTTCAGCCTGGAGAAGAGGAGGCTCCAGGGAGATCTTCTAGTGGCTTCCAGTACCTGAAGGGGCCTATAAGAATTCTGGGGAAGGACTTTTTACAAAGGCAGGGAGTGAGAGAACAAGGGGTGATGGCTTGAAAGTGGCAGAGGGGAGATGGAGATGAGATGTGAGGAAGAAATTCTTTGGTGTGAGGGTGGTGAGACAGTGTCCCAGGTTGGCCAGAGAAGCTGTGGCTGCTCCTCCCTGGAAGTGTTGAAGGCCAGGCTGGATGAGGCTTTGAGCAACCTGGTCTAGTGGAAGGTGTCCCTGCTGCTGGCAGGGGGGGTGGGACTGGATGAGCTTTAAGGTCCCTTCCAACCCAAACCATTCTATGATTCTATGACTTGCACCTCTGTAAGCTGCAGGTCTGTTAGCTTTCCTATCAGGAACCTCACTGGGCATCTCGGCTACTAGAAGCAACACCACTGAATGCCCAAAGCATCAACAGTTGGTGGCAGCTCCCCTCCTGTTACCCTCAGGAAAGGGGAAAGGATCCTAAACTGTCTCTCTGGGGCTGTGCTTAGTGGTCTCAGTGGCTTTGTGGGCACAACAGAGTTTGCAGAGTCTCACCTCCATTCTTAGAGCTTCTCTTTATTTTTTTTTATGAAAGCATATGATTTTTATATGCTCTGAAGAGGACAGCGAATCACTCTAATTTCCGTTTTCAAGAACCTCACCAATCTTCAGGAGAACATGTTGAATTTCTCTTTGGATCATCTCCTCCTGCCTGCACCTAAACTCCATCCCCTCTCCCTCCTGCCACTCCACGCTGAGGTATGGCAGCAGCTGAGATATGGCAGCAGCTGGAAATGGCTGTTTCACTCCAGAAGAGGTTTAAACAAATCTCACCTTCATTTCAATACTATCAGCTTAAGCTGCAAACCCAGAAGCCTGATGGTAGCAAATTGCCTTCTTATTTTATGCTACCCCCTCAGGACCATCCTGAGAAGATTGCCAAATTACAGCAGAGATTTCCTCAGAACAAGGCAGAGCTGAAATTAAGTTAGGCTCACTTTTAAAGAGATCCAGCTATGGTAACTTTATAATTGAGCCATATTGTTCTGCTCTCAATCAGCTTCAAATGGAAGGACAAATTGCTCAGAGAGAGCACAGGTTGCAGTTTGAAAACTGACAATAATAAGCAAACATTACAGTCTGATTTGATCTGCTCTCACTCCAGTGTAATAACTTTCTCTGAAGGTTGGTTTGAGATCCATGGTAATGCCTGGAGGCCAAGAACTTGATTTTGTTCCTCTTACAAGTTCTGTGTGCTGCAATCTCTGTACTATATATCAGAGGATGCTTGGCAGCTTCCTTGAGCAACCATGAGTGTCATCCACATTCTTCAGGTGAGAGAACCACAGAGCATAGCCAGGCTGCACTGAGGCATCAGTGTGTAGCCATCCATAATTCATAAATCATATGGTTTGATAAAAAGCTGCAGATTGCACATTCAGGGTGTGCAGGAGCACCAGGGAAGCTCCTGCAACAGGGTTTCTGTTTTCCACGTTCAGATCTCATGAGGCAAGTTGCGTTCCTCCCCATAAAGTGATGTTCATCTTCCATTGCAGGTGTGCTCCCTTGTTTCCTGAAGAAAATAAGCAGAGGAGAGTCATTTGGTCGTGTTTGGAGCTTGGATGGGGAAAAAACTGTTTTACAAAACTGTTTTACAGAGATGAGAGTCAAACAGAGGGGTCGTTGCAGAAAGGTCTCTGCTTTCAGGGACAGAGGGGGTACATTATACACTCACCCTGCACGCTTCACACAGCACCTTCCAAACTGACAGCCAGTTAATAGTCCCTTTTCTCTTCTCTGTTTAGAGCTACAAAGATTGTTTTTAGTATATAGTAACACTTTAGCACCTTTTGAGGATCTCAAAGCAGATATTAATTAAGCTTCCTAGCACCTATGGGAAGAGAGTAAATAGCCCAATTGCCACTTTATAGAAAGGAAATGACTAGCCAAGGTCATCCACTGAGGCAGAGCCAGGAATAGCATGGAGGTGATAAAACAAGAATTACACAGCTGCCTTTTCTCCAAAGAAAGATGGCCCAAAATAAGAGCTCACCTGAAATTTTACTCAATTTTGGGGGGGAAAAATGGGCAAAACAATTTGTAAGAATTTTCCCATCTACACCACGAAATCTCTGTTACATTTTCCAGCCTAAATTTGAACGTGCTCACTCCACGTGAAACAGGATCTGTGCTTGATGAGTGAATACAGCGGATATCATGTTCCTGGTAGGAATCTTTGAGAAGTAATTTCATTTTTTTCTTTCAGCCTGATTTCCTAAACATATGGATACACGAAGATAATGTTAATTCTAATATGTTTCCTGTAGCTAAGTATTATTCTCATTTACCTATTACAACAGCCTGTAATAGATCCAAAATTATGACTCTACAATATTCCTAGGAATTTCCTAATTAGAAAAAAAAAAGTCAGTTGCAAAGGATTATGACTACAACTGA
This sequence comes from Antrostomus carolinensis, assembly GCF_000700745.2. Classification (NCBI taxonomy): domain Eukaryota; kingdom Metazoa; phylum Chordata; class Aves; order Caprimulgiformes; family Caprimulgidae; genus Antrostomus; species Antrostomus carolinensis. The sequence continues at coordinate 86,375 of NW_010301966.1, forward strand.
GGATAAATGAGAAGGAGGACTTTTGAAATGTATTATGTTGCAAGTCCTTTTGGGGCCCAGTGTAGACCTGTCCCCTAGAAGTTACAAAGATACAGCTATATTTGCTTCCATCAGCCCATAGGATCTAAACTCCTTGGTAGGCAAAAGCATCAGAGCAGTCCCTGCAGCACTGTGGGAACTGTTTCTTCTCTTGTCTTGGCCTGGAAGTAGTTCAGTAGTTACTTCTCAGGGTTGTTCTCATCAGTGGAAACTGAGAACCAAAAAACCATTTTGAGCAACACAGCAGATCTTTGGCCATTTGAAACTTACTCATTAGAGCTCCATAACAGCAGTCGTGACCCAGATCATGTCTTCACCTTCTGAAGCCTAAATACCTCCTGCTTGCCTTCAGGTGGATTTACCATCTTCTGTTGACAGTGGGGGACCTACCAGAAGAAGCCATTACACCCAGAAAGAAAGAGCAGGCATAGCCACGAACATTCTCATTATTTTATATCTCTCATTTGTCATTCAAATATCCCTGCCCACTTTCACCCTATAACAGAAATTGTAATTGAAAGCACATTTGTATGTTTTGAGACTAGAGCGACTCTGTGATCATTTAGCTTTATCCAGGCTTTAACAAATGCTGCCATAGATGCTTATTCCACTTTTTTCTGCATGAAGAAATAAAGAGCACTTGTACAAATGGCATGTATGTCAATCTTTAGGTCACAATACTTCCTGCAGTTGTATCCCAAGTAGGAGCCATCAAGCTAAAGGTGTTTGAGAATTAACAGTCTGTACCCAAGATGGGAAATGGAGTTGATAAAACAGGTGAATGAAGACCAGTATTCACTTACATCACATTAAAGCAAATCAATTTCTATTTTATTTCCTACATACTGACTTGAATGTGCATTTTTACAATAATCAGACTCTGCAGTTTCTGTAGGGTATGTGGTGTTTGCAGGTAGATTGGTATGGCCTGGTAGACCCTCCATTTCAGAAATGGTCCATCAAAGGAGAAGAGGAAGACACTGCCCAGACAATTCTGTAGCAATCCACCAACTGCACCAGCCAAGGGTTTGGCTTTCCACCCTGAAACCACACATAGATTATAAGATTCTTCTGTAATGCCAAAAGTTGTACTTAAATACAGGGAGAAGTTAGCACCTGGTGCTCTAGGCAGCGACAGTTCTCTAGATTTTTGTACAACTGCTCACTTACATTGGGATTGCTGTCCTGGGTGCATATTAACCATGATTGAAACAACGCCCATTGGAAGTCTTAAAACCTTAACCACCAGTTTTACTTCTAAAATAAAGTAAACTGCCAAAAGTTCTGATAAAAGTGACAATTTATATTTTTAAATAGTACGTCCGGAATTTTCCTATAGCTGTAGACAAAGGAATTCTTACCCAGATAAGTATAAGAGCACCAATAAATTTAAGGTAGCTTATGCAAGTTAGGCACTAATGAATGTCATCTTCTGTTTTGTCATGAAAAAAGATCTTTCTGCTGCTAAAGGAGACTGATTTAGATTATGAATAGCTGTAGTGATTTGCAAAAATGGCTCCAGAGAGATAGACTGAGATTCCATATACTCATGGCACTTGAGGTTTCTGCCCTTTTTGTTGAAAATTAATTTGTCCTGTGGGTTATTGGATTCTAGCTCAGCCAATGTATATTGCTCAGTCATCACAAATTTACTTAAAATTTAGTGTAGCTGAAGTTCATTCAACAAGACAAAAGTCTACAGTTGAAAGCTTCTAAAAAATCTTTTTAAAAAGCCGGCTAACGGGGTAATTGAAAGCGCTGGAATCAAAGTAGATTTACAAAGTGTTTTGCAAGTATCGATATATGGGTTATTATATCAAAGGGACTCTTCAGTTTCCTCTTTTGATGGTGAAAACAAATGGGTGGTTTACTGTCCCCTTGATGCAAGGGGCTTTTAGTGTCTGGCCCCATGCCTCAAACCCAAAATTTATATTCCTAAAATGAGAAAATACTCCTTGTAACATATTCTATAGCTTCCCACACCGCTTCTTTAATTTGACACATATTCTTTTTTATGGAATAAGGAGAGAAAGTGTAGTTATAAAATGTCAAATGCCTCTCCTTACATACTCTCTCTTTTCTTTTTCTTTTTTTTTTCTTCCTTTTTGTTTACCTTTGATGCTTGAGTAGGAATTTTGTTTGTATTCTTGGAATCCCCATCTACTTAGTGCATTTACTTCTAAAGGATAAAACATTGCTGGTGCTTGTAGATTTGATGTCCCAAAGACAAATAGGTTAAGGTTTAAAAAAAATAAAATACAAAAAAAATCTAATTCTATTCAAATCAGCAAGCTTCTTGTTTAAATTAAAAGGCTGTAACTAATTTGATTGATGGGTCCAAGTCATCTGTTAGCCTCCATGTTGGTGAATCTGACCACCCAACCACCACCAAGAGGGTCTTGGAGGTAAAGGATCAGAAATCCAACCACACAAAGGTAGCGCGGTGCAAAAACTAACGCGGGCAGTGATATAAGGAGGGTTGATTAAAGAATAAGCAGATCTTAAACGTTCACAGGAGAGTGGTTTTTCATTAACTATAAAGGATAAAAGTCTTCTTGAAGAGAAATAATTCTCCTTATTTTAAGCTTTATCGGAAACAGTTTCATGTCTCATTTAAATGATGGGGATTTTTAAAAAGAAAAATATAAAGGCAAATAGAACTGATGGTATATGGGAAAAGCTCATTTTATGCACAACTACTGTGGATAGTTCCCAGGTAGTAAGTCTATAAACTGTTTGTTTGTGTTCTTTCTACCAGGAATTACGCTTTAAAAAGACAAACAAGAATTTAAAATTCAGTTTAAATTTAATAATAAAATAACGTCATACACATCTCAGTAAAATAAGAGGAAACATTCTGAATAAAAATTGGTGCACAGTCCACATCTCTGCTCAGCTGGCTATTTTTTATGTTTCAATTTATTATTTTTTTTTTATTCCTAGCCCTAGTGATCTATCTGAATACAACTGATCAAGTTTAAGCTATGAGGCTCTCATCTCTTTGCTTGATACACAAGGCTTGTACAATTGCAAGAAATGAGATACAGTGCGATAACCAAATCATGACACAATGGACTGGAAATTTTAGATTAATAAACCTCTTTCAGAAGAGAACTAAATAACTTTTACAGTTTTATCTATGGCTATTTGTTTCTTTGAAGATTTATGGTCCTTGCAACAGATATGCATCTAATCTTTCACTCTTCAGATTAAAGGAAGATGATTTTAAACAGGCTTCTGACTGGCATAATCTGGAATTGCAGATGATCTTCCTTTAAAAAAAAAAATGCTAAAAGTGAACTTGCAAGTCAAATGAGAATATCATTACATATGTCAGGAGGTCTGAGAAAAAAAACTGCATACAGCTAAACAAGATCTAATCCTTATTATCGCCAGCCGGTATCCTCAGGCAGCGCTTTATCAGCCAGGTGCAATCCGTAACGCTTAACAAGGAATTAAAACTTTTCATGCTGCTGCTGCTGCTTTAATTGATTGATGCTAAAAGTTTAGAAACTAAAATCTAACCAGCTATTACAAAGCTCCTTTAACCAAGCCTTCTCCTTTGAAAGCGGGATCCTCAATTGAAACTGGCAGCCCACATTTTTAGGTTTCAAGCAGCTCTGTCATTCTAGGAGGAATGTGTCTGCCACTTCACACGATAGCTTGAGCTGAAAGACATGTACTTTGAATCAGAGAATCAATAGAACACTTAATGGACAATTAGGAGAACAGCTGTAGGACTGTCAAAGGCCCATCTGTACACAGCTCAAACAGCCTCCGCCTGGACAGGGCACAGAAAACACAGCTTACTGCCCCAGGGCACCCGCTCCATTACAAAATCCCCCTTTCATTTCACATTTAATGTTAATATAGTATTCTTTTTTTCATTACAAATTTTAACACGTGTAGAAAATTATGGAAATTGCTCGGGCCATTTGTCAACTTATATCATGTGAATTGATCAATAAATTTCAGCACTTTGTTGTTAATGTAGATAAATTTTGGCATTTAATTAAGCTACAGCGAAAATGTGGCCACTTTTAATTTCAGCAGATGCTACCTTTTCATCTGTAATACAGGAATACATTGGCAAATAGAATTCAGTCGCTAAATATTTATAGACAACATGACAATTCCTGAAAGAGTTATCATCAATGATTTTGGTTCTGAAACAATTAACATTGTTTAAAGGAGCTCATGTGGAAAGCGGAAATAAATTCTGAACAGCAGATTAAGTTATGGCTATGCAGATACATTGCATTTATATAAAGCACATAAATCTACACATGATATAAACACATATGCCCACACTGATTATTACAGGAATACTGTCTATGGCATATATGTGCACTAACATATGGAAATGCTGATAAACCAAGGTACAGATTCCCATATGCATAAGTACGCGTGCTACACATACATCTTTCCAGCTATCTCTATGAATTAGACCTTATAGTAATATTTAGCTTTAATGGAGCTGCTTTGCAAAAATGTAGTGAGAGAGATTGATCTCAGGAAGTACCATCACAGAAGGAAATATTTCTTATATAAACAGTTTAAGTAAAATAACTTAAGAGTTGACAAAGGCATTGCTGCTTATAATTTTAAAAAAAAATGTATTTAACTTTTAAAAATACCAAGTATATTTCTAAACCACACTGATCAGGGATTAGCCTGCAAACTTCCAGACTTTTTTTTTTTTTAAGCACACACAGATTTGGCCAGACAATAAGAAACATAAATGAACATTTTAGGTTCTCTATATGGCCTTAGGGACCCCGAGATGAAATCCTGCCTCTGACAGCCAGAGGCCCCAGACACAGCACTCAGCAGCAGGGCTTGACGTGATAAACTGCTGTATCTCATTGGAGCGGGGAGGGGGAGGAGGGTGCCTGGTGGTGATATTGCCAGCGCCCCTGGGGTAGGAAAAGCCTTGAAATCCCATTGCTGGTTTTGCTATAACCCCCCTAACCAAGGAGGCTCCTACCCTGACCTGTAATTTTTGCTAAAGAACTTGCTTATCATTTAGAGGACAACAGTGCTGGCAGCGTGAACTTGTGTACAGGAGAAACCACAGAACAGGGAAATCAGTGGTGGTCACACACACCTAATCCTTGTGAAGGACTCTCAGGAACTTGAGCAGACAGGTTCAGCATCTTCCCACAACCCTATATTCAAGCACCAGGCAGGTGGGCAGATATCCAGCATCCCATAGGTAAAATTCCTTTTGTTTGGCTCCATTGTGAATGTCTCAGTTTTCACTGCTAGGTAAAATCTTCTAACTTGAGAAGAAAAAAAAAAAGAAAGAAAGAAGAAAAAGAAACCAGACCCACTCAGACACACCAATCATTTTTAAAGTGTTTCTTTCGGGTTTTGTGGATTTGTCACCACTGCAGCATGTTTTATTTTCAGGCTTTCAGAGAAACTGGTCAGCAGATTTCTTGAAGTTGTTTGGGAGCACAGGGGAGAGGAGGACTGGAATACTGTTCAAACTGAGACTAACTGGCTTTTAGCCGAGGATTTGCAATTCACAGAGAGAACAGGGAACCCAGATGCAGTGACTGTGGTTTATGTGTGGTATTTGAACCACAGGGAAAGATCTGGACAGTACAGAACATACTCAATAAATATGGAACATTCTAACCAAATCTTGAGTCATTGACATCATCTCATTGGCCTTTCCTCCTAAACAGAAAGCTTTGTCTCAGCTTACCAAGGCTTTTTTTTTTTGCATTTCACAGCAAAGGCATTTACTCCTCCTGGACTGGATCAACATGAGCTCATCAGTGCATGCCTGCAATTCCTGTTCCTGCCAGCACCATGATGCAGAACCTCCTCCTGCTGAGAAGGACCACTGCTGCTGAGGAGGTCTCACATCCAGGCTCTCACTGCAGCTCCTGCAACGTGCCACCCAGCCCACTCATGCTCAGACAAGCTCTCCTGACAAGGCTACACTCCCAACACCCTCCAAAGAGCCTGTGCATATGTGTGTACAAACTCTCACTCGTACGCAGGCACACGCGTAAGGAGGAGAGCGGTTACAGTGGAGCACGGTCCAAAGAGAGATGGAGATGGATCCCTGCAGCTTTAGTCCAGAAGCTGCAACTTCTGTGTTGTGACACTCTGGTGAGTGGAGAGAGGCCTGTCGAAATGGTGCATGTGAGTTACTTTTTTATCTTTCTTGTGGTCTTGCAAGATGGCCTGTGCATTTCATGACATTTTGAGGCCTTCAAGAAAGCTGGGAACTTTTTACAAAGGCAGTTAATGACAGAACAAGGGGTGATGGCTTGAAAGTGGAAGAGGGGAGATGGAGCTGAGATGTGAGGAAGAAATTCTTCACTGTGAGGGTGGTGAGACACTGGAACAGGTTGCCCA
>NW_010301966.1:92931-132148 GCF_000700745.2 Antrostomus carolinensis
GGCTGGATGAGGCTTTGAGCAACCTGGTCTAGTGGAAGGTGTCCCTGCTGCTGGCAGGGGGGTTGGAACTGGATGAGCTTTAAGGTCCATCCCAACCCAAACCATTCTATGATTCTATATGATTTTTTTCTGGTACAATTAGAACTTTGGGCTAGCTTAAAAATCTAAAAAAATCTCAGTGCCGTTTTATGCAGTCAAGTTTCATGTGCACCCAGAGTGGATCAATGGTGATACCCACCACTGAGCTGTTTTAACCCTCACCCTTTCTCCCCATTTCTGTAGCAGAGGCAGTGAGCAGAGTGTGAAAGGACCCATCCCAGCCAGCACCACAACACCAAACCCTTGAACCTCAACCTGGCAACTACAGCTCCTACATCATGCAGGTTTGCCATGCACGGTGTCTTCTTCACTGAGGTGGGAAATGCTTGACAGTTTGAGACAGCAGTGGCTGTTTCTCAGCCTGATGGCATTATGAGGAATATTTACTTAGTTTTTAACGGTGAAGATCTGAACTCTAGACAGGAGGGGATTACACCAGAATGAGCAACCAAGAAAGTCTATTAAACAATCTTGGTTTTTTAAAAGATCTCAATAACAACAAATCCATTTGTCTGTTTCACAAGTAGAGACTTTTGGTGGGAGATCACTATTTATGTGATTTATTAGAAATGCTCCATTGAGACACAAAGCATTTTTCTAATAAACCTAGAGGTTAGCACTATTGTTTTCAGTACAGCTGACCCTTGGATTTGCTGTAAAACCAGAATCATTAGAAATGCTTCATTGGTTATATTGGAGCATTTCTAATGAATCAGAGGGTCAGCTCTATTGAAATAATGTAAAATATCTAGATTCATGAGAAAAACTCCATTGAAATGCATGGAGCGTTTCTAATAAATCCAGATTTTAGTGGAGCTCAACCCTGAATCCATTAAAACGTTATGAAAAAATAGTTACTGAGCATGCACCTGAAGTACTTTTTCCTGTGTTAATCTCTCATTTATTTTAAAATGCATTGTAAAAATAGCAAAAGGCATCAGTGAAAATTTGTTATTTAAAGTCTGCCATTTCCTCTACTTACATACAAGTGGAGAGCCACTGTTGCCACCAGAAAGACAACCCCTGTTACCTTCTAACATGTGCCTGGCTCTCATCGTGCTCCAGCAGCTTCCAGGAAGGGGGATGCACACGCAGAGGGCTATGAGCACATCACACCCCACTGGGTGCATGCACAGCCCTGGATTTACTGTAGTCTTCCTCACATTAGGCAGATACCAAATGTCAGTGGGTGTTGTAAGAGTTACAGAGCTTCAGGTTGAAACTGTCCACAGAGGAGCTGGTTGTTGAGAACTCTCAGGTGTCTCAGTATCTTCTCAGTGTGGGACTTCACCGCAGGAGAGATCATGGTTTTCTCCAAGGCCACTTAATAGAGACTGGAGTGATACTGGGTGTCAGCTCCCAGGAGAAAGCTTTCCCCATCCCAGGTCCCTGCAGCAGGTTGTTCTCAGCAGAATCTCCTTGTTCTGGATCTGCTCTGAAGAGAAGGTCCCATCCTTTAGCTGGATATTTAAATGCCAATTGCCCATGGCAGCTGAAGGCAGTTAATGATTATAAGCAGCAGGTTCATGGGGATTCTCCTCCTAGAGGTATATTGTTCCTGACTTCGCAAAGGGCTAGCTCACTGAGAATAAGAGAAAAGAGGTGTGATAGAGGGCAGGTCAGAAGTTTGGCTTGTGTGTCCTATGAAAAAAGCTGAGCCTGCAGTGTCTTATCATTTTCTGAATAGCAGATGTAGAAGAGGGTCTCTCTATGGCTTCAGGAAGGGGCATCTGAAATAAAAACTTTGGCGCCAGGTATGATGTGCTTAGGGCACAAGTCCTGGGATGAATTGCCAGGTACCTTGAGCCTTCCACAGTTTGCTGCTGTAATTACCAATGGAGAGATTATGTTGTCTGTACTGAAAGAGAAACCACAGCCTGTTTTCCCCTGCAAGTTAGATGTTTATTCTTCATTTACAATCACAAGGCCAGCAATAGAATGAGATTTTTTGGTTACTGCCAAGCTGAATTGGCTTTTTCTACCATTTTTACTGCATAACACTATTCAAAGCCTGGTGGGCTTTGACATTTACTTTAAGGCAGATTCAACAGCTGTAATCTTCTAAGATTGTGTGTCCTAAAGATGAGATGGTTTTGGCTTAATGCAATTTCAGGCTTTGTTTTTGCCATACAGCTAAATCATGTGTTCGTTGCAGGTGACATCTTTAACCTATTTGTCTATCCAGCATTGTCAGCTTGATAACTCCCTGAAAACTGAGGCCTATGGTAATAAAAATTAGTTATTAATAGTAGCATGTTATGGGCCAGAACACACAAAAAAACCCAAACAAGAAGTCTTTCTAACTTATTATTTCACAACATAACAAAAAGAAGTAAATGTTGGCAAATTTATTTTAAGGGCATGCAGGAGTCAATCCCTCAGTGCCTCTTTTGGATGGTCAGACCCCTCCTCAGAGCAGAATTGAAGCTCTTTTTGTCAATTTTGCAGATGAACTTCATGTGAAAGTTGTTGTGGCATCTTTTCCTGATGATGATAATGCCCACTTGTCTCTTTTTTTTCAAAGCTAGTGTTCTATTGTTGCACCTCTTCTGGAATATTACTGCTGAAATGCACCTGCTATAGACATGGAGCTGCATGTACCAGCCAGGAACAACGCTGGGGAAGAGTTTTGAGAAGGATTTGGATCAGTGACCATCTGAGAACTCACTGCTCTCAGGTAACACATCTCAGAAGCTCTGAAAACACAGGCAAAAGGGATCCTGGTATTTATGGGCTCAGCAAACAGACCCGGAGTGAATGGCATGGGGTTCAGTATACCTGATGCAGTAGGTGGAAGAGCTGGATTGATCATGCTGGCATTGATTAGAGCAGGGCTATGAGAGGCTCCTTTCTCCCTGGTGTTTATGATGACTGTCTGAAGGCAGGGTAAGAAAGCAGCTGGAGCTTTGGCCATCGCTGCTTTGTTATCCATGGAGCTCTCTAACCCAGGTCCCAGTTTCAAAGCAATTGGAAGACACTATAAGAAGCTTCTTTTCTTTTTAGTTCAAGGGCAAGTCATGTGCTGCTGAAAAACAGCAAACCAGTTTTGGACCAAAGGAGAACCTCCTCTGGGCTGTGTAACTCTGGGACCTCCAATACTGCATCTCATTTTTAAATTTTAGCCACACCAGGGCAGTCCACAGCACAGCAGGGCTGCGAAATCCTCAAGCAGCTTCTCACTTTTGCAGCTTCAGAGCAAACCTTAAATGTATTTCAGAATAGTTTGCTTCAAATGAAGCACAGAAAGACAATACATTCATCACATCCCCTTTACAAGGTTGTTCAAGGAACTGGGCTTGTGTGTGTTGTAGCGTTTTATAGCAATGCTCTTTCTCTAGGTCCCCACTCTTTCAGCAAATAACAGAGAAGCTGGCTTGCCTCAGATGCAGACTAGGGTCTGTGGATTTTGTGAACAGACAGTGTATCTGCAGTTTGTCAGCTTATGGTGCTGTTCATGTAGCTGCTTTGTACCTATACACACACATTTATGTGAAATGTATATGAAAAGATATTAATATAATTCTGTCTCAACAGATTTAATTCTTAAATGCTACATATACTTGTTTAATCTCTCATTTTAGAAGTAGGAAAGGTTAGATTATAACATCAGGTTAGCTCTCTTTGAAGCAGGTAATAATTAAGTTGATTCACTGTTGCAATTACTGTCAAATCCCCCTTAATTACCACGGATTTTATAGCAGCTTCATTATACGTCTGCTGTAATGCATTGTGGCCCAAAGGAGAAGTGTTGCAGGAAATTCTGCATAGCATGTATAATTCTAACCTGCAGTTAAAGCTTCTAGTGAAAGCCTCTGCACTAAATTTATCTTTTTTTGACATTTTTCCCCCTATTATTTAAAGCAGTTGAACTGGAGTAACACCACTAAAATATACACCTAACTTCATAAGTGAAAATTGATCTCTTCACAGGTATTAGGAATAAAAATAAAGAAATGATAAAATTAGTAATGAATTATTCTTGAGAAACTGCTGAGCAAAAATGAAGATCACTTCTGGTCTGGTGCCATGGTGGGGAGAAAACTTCTGCCCCATCCTGCAAATCACTTACTTACCCATGAACGACTTTTCCTCGTTTGAGTAGTCCCACTAAAAACAGTTTTTAGGGTGGTAAGAATTTGCCAGATCAGCATCCTGTTTCATCCATTGTTCATTTTACATTTTATAAGCTGGATTATACAAATACAAGGCACGTGCACAACCAGTAGCTTTGATGGTTTTAATTTCACCTGCATATTGAATATAACACCTATTTGATTATCAATCATGCAAACATTTTTAAAGCAACTTTTCTTTAGAACTGATCTCCCAACTAACTTTTGTAACAACACAGCCTGGTGAAAGCGCTGCTTTATGGCTCATATGTCACTGCTTGTTTCCATTGGAAAAATCTTTACAAATCAGGGTCTGTAAATTGAGCCTGCAACAGTTCAAAACAGATAACTGAATAATGTGTCCCATGGATTCTCTTGTAATGAAGGAATTTACTCCACAGAATATATTAGATGCAGAAAGGGCTTCAGTGTCAGTGACACTATTGGCAGCTGTGTTAACAGTTAAGGAGCTGGCTTTGTACAGCAGTACAGTTATTAAATTTCTCCAGAGACCATGACTCATTAATCAAATATTCATACATCTCTGTAAATACACGCTGAACAGAGAATACCCTCAGAGCTGAGCATCCCAGCACAAGTGCTCTTTCATGTACCACTGACAAAATCCTGAGAACATGCGGTCATGTTTTGCATTTCTAATGCTGTATGTACTCTTCAGAACCCCAATTCCTAAAAACAGAACACAAATGATCTTACTGATGGCAAGTGTTACACAGTCACAATTAAAATTGCTTCACTATTGCTTCATGCCGTCTTTTTAAAAATGAAGACAGTGAATCAATTCTTCTGTTCTTTGTTTACCATCAGACAAGTAACTTTTTCCCATACGGATGGAGAAACCCAAGGCCATGCTCCTATTAATACAAGAATTTGTATTAGCATGAAAACAACAAACCACTGGTTGAACTGTGAAGGCCAAAGAACTTCATATATTTGCAAAGACATGAGCTTGTTGTATTGAATAAATACTGTATTTTGTGTTTCCACGCTGCTGTAAAACAGCACATCTTCTCACCTGCTCCAGGGGAGGCACAGACACATGGGAACTGAAGTTTTGACCTTGGTCAGCTTGAGCTCACGGTTCAGAGCTGAAGCATCTCTCTGTGATCAGCTGAAGCTCTTCTCCGTAAGCCTTTGCAAAAATTCAGTTTTCTGTTGGAACTCCCTATCCTAGTGCATTCATTCATATCAAGGACTTTGGTTTTGACTGTTGCAAGTTCTGATTTATCCTTGTGATTCAGGCTCTCTGGGGGTTGAAGTAGCCAGATGCTTTTCCACGCTGTTATTTGTGAGTGGGGATTATCATATTGCTGAATGTAGATTTTTAAAATTCCGTACTATTGTGTGCTCTGCTCAACTCAAGGGAACAAGGGAATGGAAGGGAACGACCTGAGTCTTCAAGTCCAACCCTCTGAAAGCACAGCCAGCACAAAATCCCAAATGATAAGAGAGGGGAGAGTTACAGATCATTTCTGGAAAGAGGTGAGTCTCCGATTATATTCTTTTATATTTCCTTTTTTAGAGGTTGGGACATGTAATTCACCACTGGAACCAGTTCCTAACTGCAGATTTTGAAGGGAAATTTGTAAACTTGCATAACGACCTGATATTCAGTAAGTAACTTGCAAATGGCCCAGTTTAAGGATTGAACTCTGAGCAGAAAATACTTCCTTTTTTAGTTCCCTTTCTAATAAATATAGGTACTCTAGCTTAAGCATCTCCACCTTCCTACCTCATTAATTTCAGTGCCTTTTAATTTTCTTTAACTAGACTTGACTTTTACATTTTAAAAAGAAAATCCTCTTCTATATTTAATGAGGGCACTGGTCAAGACACGATGGCAACAACCTCCTGCACTACTTCTGTGTGAGACAGAACCCATGCCACCTTGCTCCATGAGTCGCCACATGCCAATAAAGCAGTTGTGGGTATCTGCTGTGTGCCATACAGAAAACAGCCCGGGGCTGCAATGCCAACATTCCAATCCCCCTTGCCTCTTGTCCACCTAAGTACAGGGCTCCAGCCCTGGCCATGCTACAAGTGATCCCACTACCCTGCCATGACCTTATCCACTGACCCAGCAAGCTGCTAGATATGGATAAATACCTAAAACATTGACTTTAATAATGTTCCCTTGGGGCACAGGGATTCACTGGCAGGATCAGAGTGTAGGAGAGGAGAAGGAAAACAAGAATAATGTGTGAATGCAGAACCCACAAAGCCTTGAATTTAACACATGCCTAAACACCCACTAGAGCCAGGCGAAAACAGCAAACATTTATTTGCGCATCTTCTTGCATAAATAAAACCCTGCTGATTTGCTTTGATGGCATTTACGACCGCATTTATTCATAAACATTAGAGTGAGCAAGTTTTTATTTGCAGGAGCGTTCACAGAAAACAAAAGCGTCGTGAATTCTGGTGTGAATAAATAGTAGAGAGCTCTCACACGAGAAAGGCTTCTGCAGTCATTAAGTAAAGCTCCTTTTACTATTCACACCGTGGATTCAAACAATTACAGCTGCCTGTGAAGTGCTTACAAACAGGGAAGGGAACTGTTTATAAAGCTCAGTTCATCCAATTAGGCAACAGAAACCATCTCAAGAAGATATCCAATCGTAGGGTCAAACGATGATTACTCAGGGCTCAATCCTCACTCTCTCAAACGCCTCTTTGCACCTTTTTGTCGATGTGAGTAAACTACCAGCATTTTAAGAGCCTTTACCTAATGCTGGCATGGCCTGACCAAGACAGTGAGAGGTTCCAACACCTTTGTGCTGCCAGAAAGCAGCTGTAGGCTAACAGAGGCTGTGGCTGTGGAGATCATAGAAGGAGCACTAGGCTGAAATAGTGCTGTGTGTTACACCTGAGTGTCCTGGTTGTGCTGGGACAGAGTTAATTTTTTTCTCAGTAATTAGAATAGCTGTGTTTTGGTTTCAGTGTAAGACTTGTTATGAGAAGAACATTGATAAAAGTACTGATGTTATTAGTTGCTGCTGGAGCTCAAGGCCATTGTTTGGCTGGTTCCCAGCTGCACTGGGACTGGGAGGGAGAAGCGCAGTGAATAGCAAACCCCAAACTGGCATTTGGATGTGCCAGTGAGATATGGCAGATCATATCACGTCATGTTTAGTGTATTATCCAGGGCTGACTGGAAAGGGGGGGATTCTCTCTGGCTTTCGCTCGGGCTCTGGCTCTCCCGGGATTGCGGTTTCGGGTCGGGATTGTCGCTCCTGCGGGATCGTGATCTGGGAACGGGCCGGGCTTGGTGGGCGGGTGGTGAGCAATGGCACTGGGTATAGCTCATTTGTGTATTTTGTTACTGTTATCATCATCACTACGATTTTAATATTAAGTTGGGGGTTTTTAAAGTTTTCTTTTATTTCTATTATTAAACTGTTCTTATCTAAGCCTACAAGCCACCTTACCCCCAATCCTCTCCCCTATCCCCTGGGGATGGGAGGGCAGTGGGTGAATGGCTGTGTTGGCAGCTGGCCAAGGGCCAGCCCAGTGAGACTGTCACACTGACTGTGATCCACAGCCTTCCACGCAGGGCTAGGGAAATGTGCTCCATACACTGGGAAGAAAAAAAATGTATCCCTCTTCTCATAGTCATCAACTGCAATGGGTGACCCCAAAGTAACCTGGAACATTCTGCCCTCTTGGTAACTCCTGATAGCACAAGAAGAGCTGCTGCTTCCCTGAAAAGCCGTATCACCTTGGCTGGAATTGTTGCATAAATAGAACACAGGGTGGGCTGGATTTCAAATATGCTGTTTGTATTCATTTGTGGCATTATTGACCTTTCATAACTCACTGATGGTTGCTTTTCATTCCATCATTCCAGTTAAGAGATTGTCAATAACTCTGGAAATAAATCAGATCTCCAGAGTGAGTCCATTTTCTTACTGTAATTAATGGCAAACGGGAGATCCTTTCCCTGCTTCCCCAAATACCCTGTTGTGCCCTTCTGGCTGTGCTCTGCATAACTGAACTGCTTGCCTGCTTCTCATTACCAGCGCTGCTGGGTGTGCAGGGGTAAGTTAAAGAAAAAAAAAACCCAACAAACCACAAAAGACTTTCCTCACAGTAAAAAACGTGTAAGCCAAGGGCAGAACCCAAGACTGGGGCCTGTTGTTGCTTCTGTAGCACAGCTGGGCAGCAGCAGACTCTGCCTGTGACCACTGCACTGCCAGGCAGGGCTCGGGGGACGAGGGGGATTCCTTCTTTCACATCCACACTCCCTATTTTCCAACTGCATTTTCATGCCAGTTGCATGAAATCCCATAAATTCACCTCATGTTTAAGTGGCAGTTAATGTGTGTAGAGCAGCCACTGGTTTGCTGTTACTGCTTTAAGGAGCATGTCACCGTGCTAAATGTCAGGCAGGTGTATTGGCCACAAGACTTAAAAAGTGCAAGGTCATGTAGACTCCTCTGGGAGCTGGTGAACTCACCACAGACAGATCCAGATTCAGTCTTGCCTTGTACAGGAACCAGGAAGAGCAGGGTTTGTTCAGAACATGGAGCCAGTGTTGGCTTTAAAAAATCAGGTGAGGGGATGCCTGGTGTCACCTCCACACCAGTTGCCACCGCACCCGTAAGGAAGTACAGCAGCTGCCTTTATGTAGTTATTACAGCTGCCTGCTGATGTTCTTGTTATTTAGGGGTGTCTCGTTAACACTGTGGGGAAAAAAGTAACTGCCAAAGGAGATGTGCTTGGGGCGCTCCCACCTCTCCCACCTAGCTGTTCTCCCAGGAGTGGAGCTGCTTGGAGACCTTCAGGAACAAATTAGAGTGGCCTCAGCTCTACAGCTCTGCTGAAGCACTAGGGCCTGGCAAGAGGAAACCCAAGTCTTCAAAAGAGAGATGGCACAAACAAGCAGTTCTGCTGGTAGCCACAAATGGGCACTGACTTACTAATGATCTTGAGTAATCTTTCCCTTTCCAGGTGTTCAAGAAGTTGGTCTGCTGTTCTCCAGACCCTGTTTCTCTCTGAGGTCAGTTATCACTAGCAACATGTAAATAACCCCCTCTCCTAAACGACCACTGTAGAAATTTCCAGTTTGTGAGTTAGGTGCTGGTGCGTGTCCAGAGAAGGGCAACGGAGCTGGGGAAGGGTCTGGAGCACAAGTGTGCTGAGTTCCCTTGTGGCTGAGGGAACTGGGGGTGTTGAGCCTGGAGAAAAGGAGGCTGAGGGGAGACCTTGTGGCTCTGTGCAAGTCCCTTGGAGGAGGGTGGAGAGAGGTGGGGGTGGGTCTGTTCAACCAAGGCCCAAGGGACAGGACAAGAGGAAATGGGCTCCAGTTGCCCCAGGGGAGGTTCAGATTGGATGTGAGGAAGAATTTCTTTGCTGCAAGGGTTCTGAGGCATTGGAAGGGGTTGCCCAGGGCAGTGGTGGAGTCCCCATCCCTGGAGGGATTGAAGAGTTGTGTAGACACAGCGCTGAGGGACATTGGTTAGTCGGGGACTTGTCAGTTCATGGTTGGACTTGATGATCTTCAAGGGCTTTTCCAATCCAGGCAACTCTGGGATTCTGATTCTAGAAGGGGAGGGCAGAGTCCCAGCTAATCATTGAGAGTCCTAAGGTTGTGTCAAGCTCGTATTAGATACAAAGAAAGAAAGAAAGAAATGTTCCTTCTAAGGAAAAAGGAAATGGCAGAAAAGAAAAAAAAGAAGAGGTTATTAGGTGATTAAAAGTTCAGACTTTGACAAGAGCTTCTGTTTGCCACCTTCTGTGGTACGTGCAGTCTGGTTCCATCAGGCAAACAAGTCATCAGCCAGTGATTTGTGGAAGTCCTTTAAGAAAACAGGCCACTGCTGGGTGTGTGAGTAACTAATGCTCATTTGGTTTGTGTTTGAAGGCAGCAGCAGCAACAGTGATGACACAAATTAATTGCAGAGTTTTCAGGAGATAATGCAGACAAGGTAAAGAGAATTACTATGCAATTAACATGGTTTCCAATTAAAGTCCCCTGTAGTTACCAAAAAACATTAATTTCTAGTAACTTGGTAATTTAACTTGTGTCACCACTGTCCACGAGTGCACCAGGGCAACGTGTGGCCTTGTCTGTGCTGCTCTTGTATGAAAAAGATGAAAAAAAAATTTCTGAAAATAGCCAGTAGTTTTTAACAACTATTTGTCAGGCTAAAAACAAACCACCACTGTGGTGAACTCAAGGATTCGCTTACAGATGAAAGGACCAAAAACCAGCTGCTGCTCTAGCACTGAAGTCTTTCTTGCTCTTAGTCTAAAAGGGGGAAAAAAAAACAACCCTCCTTTTTTAAATAAACTCAGCAAAGGTGTTTCAATCGTTACATTTCCTATAAACAAGTTGCAGAAAGACTGAGACCAGTTAAACCATTTCACCCTTCTGGAGAAGTTTGCTGTTGGGATGGTAGATGTACATTTTTATTTTTAACACTATAGCTCTTATATTTCCATTTGACTGTTTCCATCACAAGATTTCTGGAGAAACAGCTGGCTTTGGTGTGTATGTGCACCTGGGATTTTCTAAAGGTACCTGAACTTCAGCCAGTGGGAGTTCAGGAAGGAGGAAAACTCATCCTTTTGTTCCCATCCCAGATCCAGCTCCTGCACTGCCACAGGACGGAGCAGACCAAGAGGTACAAAGGCCAAGATGTGGAAAACTTGTGGAATTACCAGGCTTAAGCAGTTTTGTTTTATTCTGATGACAAAATGCGATCACCAAGTGGTGTCATTACCATTTTTATTGTGTGTTTCCAGAACATCCGTCTGTTTTCACCCTGCCTGTTCCAAACTGTGAGCGTACCTGCTCAGTCCTGCCCTTGGCGTCTTCCCCAGCGCCAGGCTTGTTCTAGTAACAATACAAAGGCTGAAGTCTGCAGTGGGGTTGGGTGGATAAAGTCCTTCAAAAGAGATGTCAGTCTTTGTCTCTATGACTTGAGACAGTGTTGGACAGTAACTTTCATTTAAAAAACCCAAGAACACCCCATTATCAGGGGAGAAGTCCACTGCAGAGCTGTGTATTTTTCTCAGTTTACATAACTCAGCACCACATTCAGCTCCATTATAACCACTGCAGACTTCTGTGCGTTAAAGCCTCTCAAGCTTATTACATTTTATTATTATTACTACAACAACAGAAGCTGTAAATGGAAAAGATGTTATTGATTCAACGAATCCACTGAATGCAGATTGCTCTTCACCCCGCACTTGTCAGCCTTTGGGCCAGTCTGGTTTTTAACAGCCTTGCATGGTAAGGCTCTCGGCACTTCTGGAGTATGACACAGCCTTGGATTCCCTTGCAGGAAGCTTTTCCTTGAGCATGTTCCCCTTTCCCAAGGATGTCTGTCTGTCCTGTTACCCTCCCCTCTAGCCCCTCTGCCCCTTTCCAGTGCACATACATGAGCTGTTTGTAAACTGCAGCTCTTCCCTCCTCAGCTATAGAGTAACAAAGCCACACAGCGTCAGGTTAATCTTCCTTAAATCCATCTCTGCACCTCCTGATCATTTCTCCTGTTCTTCTGTGCACTTCAATTAGTTAAAGCCTTCCTCATGGAAAGGGAAGCAGAAAGGAGAGCACCAGTGAAACCAGCTAATACCAGTTATATCCCCCTGCCCTGTGACAGAAGCTTTTAACGATGCCTTTTTTTAAATGTGAAAGCAAAGTACAACTTCGTGTCTCATTTCCCATCCGCTGTTACCCAGAGGAACCACTCAACGGTTTTGCATTATTTTTGCTAAAGCTACATTAAATTTTGCTTCACTAAACAGGAATCTTCTATTTTCTGCCTCTCACTGACATTCACAATTCTCCTCATTTTGACATCTAAATTCCATAAATATGTTGTTTACTCCCTCTTCTGGGCTATTAATGAAAAGTATTAAGTAAGATCAAGCCAAACATCCTCACATACATGCAGCATCTAAAATTAATCTTATGCCAATTATTAGTAGGATTCACCAGTGCAGAGGTTACTAATTTAGACAAATGATGTGTGGGGTTTTTTTTTCCCCCCTGAAAACAAGCGAACACAATCTCATTTTGGCTTTTTGGAATATTAACTCAATTAACGCATGCAAATGCACACTCCAGCCCCGAGACACATAAATACTTGATCTAGTTCTGCCTGAAATCTATTAGTCACTTCTTTCTCATAAAAGGAAAAAAGGTGCTTTAATGAATACACGTGATGCTTATTATTTGGATCGGCACCATTTGTGCCTTCTGTGCCTGAACGGCACTTAGAATAGGTTAACATTTGGTTTACAACACAACAATAAAATTTGCCTTTATTGCAAATAAACAGAGGATTCACACCTTACAATATTGTTTTAGATGCAGGATTATATTCACTCTTAGAGGATCTAATATTAATATAAAAGGCACATGCATTTACTGTTTTCACACCTTTTTTATTCCCCAAACAGTGTTAATACGTATTTTAAATATTGCATTTACTTTGTTAAAACATTAAACTATTTATATACATTTGTTTGCAATCTGAGAACACACACCATCAAGTGATCATTTGTACAGTAATAACATGTATCAAAAAAAGAAAAAAAATATATTAAAAAAAATCACAGCCCAGAATTTTTAACATCCACTCCCCCATTTGCTTTGATTTAAAAGCTGCACTAAAAGGAGAGAAGCCTCAACATTATAGCAGCTGAAACAGGAAACAAACACCGCTCTCTTCTAATCGTTCTCTTTAGCTGCTTTGATTGGTTGCAGTTAATATTAATAGTATAACCTTTAAAAATTGTGGGGAAAGGTAATACTTTATCTTCACTCCTCATATTAGGGTTCCAAAGCAAGCTTAATGAGAAACCCCTTATAAAATCATACTGCTAAATAGTATCTGAGCTCACACTTCAGCCTATGGAATTCTATCAGTATCACAACTGACAGTTACTGCTGACAGATCACACTTACCTGTCTCCCGCGGTGCTGCTCAGGATGGGCGGCACCATGACAGCAGGAACTACTCTCTGGGCTCACGCAGCGAGACAGAGGAGAGTTCTACCCTCACCACTCAGATACACAACTCAGGTGTTGCTTACAAACAGAAGTAACACGGTCTCAAAATCTACAGAGAAAACCCGTGTGTATCTGGCAGCCTCTGCTCAGGACTTGTCCTGGACTGACACGATGTTAGGGTGACAAGCCAGGCTTTGGGGACTGGCTGAGGTTTTTAAGAGGACACAACCAGGATGTAGGCATGTGTACCTGGCTCTGAACAACACCTTCTGTCCTCACCAGCACAACGTGCCATTAAACTCAGCCAACTAGTAGTGAACAAAAATAATTAGTAAGTACATTTATAAATGACATTTTAAAGACTATTGACATATAAAACATTATCATCTTTATGAAAATAGACCAGTTTCAGCACAGCTTGCCTCTTTGGGGGAGGAGGACACATACTTTTTTTTTTTATTTTTTAAAAGGCAAGTGTTCTCCTGGACAGCTGCCAATAATCTTGTGTAAAATGTCCTTAAAGCAAGACAAACTCCTCTGTACTAAATCTTTTTAATCTTTTCTTTTCATCCTCAGAGAAAAGGTCATTTTCTTCATGGAGTGGACTGGAAGCAAAGTCATAGTCTCTAGAATGACCCTTTACAAAAGTAAACAAGGGGTATTTCTCCTTAGATGAAGATTTCAGCATCTACAATGTAAAACAGATACCAGATAAAATGTTAATTGGAAGTTGAGAAATACAGTAAGTAGTGATTTTTATCTCATGGTGACTGCAAAGTAAAAAAATGCACTTTTAATTTTTATTATCATCATATTCAAACAAAAGCATTGCACAATCTAAACTTCCCCTTCTCCCATTAAACAAACATTTGCTTCCATTTCTTCTTCGGGTAGCTGCTGATTTTATGCCTAACCCTGCACCTTGTTCCTCACAGATCACCTCTATGTGCTGTTTTGTTTCAGCGCGGCTGGAGCTCTTGTAGGAAGATAAAAAAATACTGTACAAAATAGTTAATGGCCATAATGCTGTCCTGAAGCACAGGTATGAATTCTGCAGGAACTAAGCATCTCAGGGAGATATTTTTATTGTAGAATCAGCATGTACAGTAATCAATGTGTTTATTAAAAGTTTAAACACATACACCTATGTAAATAAGCCAATGAAGGGCACATGGCTAAAACCAGACTGATGACAGTAACAGGCTGTGGTAATTAGGGTGCCAAAAATCTACATTTATAAATCAGAAAACAGAGCATGTAGAGAGCAGGTGGTGGGGAATAATAAATATCAAAACAGATCAGCACAATACCTTTAATAGCAGATAAAAATCCACCAAATACTGAAAGACATTTCAGCCTTTTGGGCTGTTTTGGACACTAATTGTTCACTGATTTGGATTTTATTTTTTATTTCTTGGCTGATTTGAAAAAACAGCACAGTGATGCGGTGACACACAAGAACTACATTAGCCTAGGGGCATACACTGTGTGGAACTAAAATCACTAAACATAATTTCATAACAATTAATCTAAACCAGTTAAAAATCTAAATAGATCTTTAAACACTAAGAACTATTTTTTAAAAAGACAGTCAGGGGTTGAGGTGGGTGTTTAAAAAGAAGAAAAAACCTCAACACACTAAAATCCTTGATTTTTACTGTGTGATTTTTTTTTTTTCTTCTTTTTAAACACCCACCTCAAAATTTCAGACCACAGTAAAATCCTTGACTTTTACTGTGGTCTGAAATTTTCCACTTTACTCTTGTCTATTTTAATTGCATTTGGCTATTGTAATGTGAAACCTGGGTAAAAGTGCAAGGAGATACAGGAGAGACACGCACACAGTAATAAGTAAGAGTAACAAATGAGCAATCCAAAGAAAAAAAGTCTGTAAAATGTACAAATGCTTTGTTTCTTGAGAAAAGGAGATAACTGGATGCAAACTCTTCCATCTCTAGGGGGTGGATACAAGCTGGCTTAGTGGAACAAAAAATGATAGCCATGTGAAGGCTGTTTGGTGGACTTAGGCCAGCTCCCAATTGTAAGTCTGCAACAGAAAACTCATCCCAATACCTCAGGGAACGCGTGGGGACCAACCAACCATCACACCCTTAAAGATGGTCCCTCCAAATCCACTGCCGCTGTCTGTGCTCAACTCTCCCTGAAACTTCCTTCTCTCACACCTCTCTCCAGGTACTCGGGGAGGTGATGAAACACTAAATACAGAACATAAGCTGGACAGACAGGCAAACGCCTGAGCGACAGTCGAGAGGATCTCGGTTAAGATTACTGAAATTATTATCAAGCTGCCTCTCAGTGATTACAGATAATTTGAACCTAAAGAACCTGCAAGTTCTTTAGATACCAGTGATGATTTCTACAGGGAAGTTTATTGATAAACAACAATATTTTTCAGTATTTCAGTGTTAGGCTGCCACTGTTGTCACTGTAACAATTTAATTCCTTGTGCTGAACTGCATCCAAGTTCAATACTCAATCAGCACAGTTCTTCAGAGAACTTTTTCTTTCTGCCAAGACCCTGGGCTACAAACAGGCAAAAGCAGTTATAGCCCAAGTGGATTATTTATTTGTTGTTAGCCCAAGTGGATTATTTATTTGTTGTCATGGGTTTTGATGGGGAAATTCACCACATGAGCAGAAAGACAAGCCTGGTACCAGGTAAGTGACAATGTAAAGCAGCAGCAGAGGCTGCGGCCAGGAGAAGGCGGACCTGTCCCCGGTGCTGTGCAAGGCCAGAGCTTCTTGCTGACCTCTTGGATCTGCCACGTGGTGCTGAGAAGCCAGAGACTGCTTTGTGTGCTGGATATTTGTGCTGGAAGCGTAAGACACAAGTCAGACTACAGCCAGTTGGTAAATCCATCCTTCTCAAGCCTGGATGGTTTCCAGGTCTCCTTAATCTATCAGCTAATTAATTCCAGGTATTATTAAACTACTTAACCATAGCTGCCTAACTAGTAGGGACAGAAACAAAGGGCAACTTCAGTGTGATTTGGATGGAGTTTCACCAGTCACTCCATTTCGGCCCTTGATTTCAATGCCCTAACTTCTCTATCACTGACTATATGGCTCATGAGGTTTATCCTTAAGTAACAACAGGGAAATCTTTTCTCCCACCTCTTTTTCCCACAGAAGCAGTGAGAGAACCTCAATTTTTTAGTCTAGCTTACACAGGGCACACTGGGAGTATGCTGTGCTTTCTAGTTCAAGAGTTATCACACTCAAATTGTGAACAAAGGGAAAAATAATGGAAGAGCAGGAAAAAACAAAGGATGTGAAGGAAGGATTGAAAGATACAGAACGTTTCTCATATTGTATTTGTATCCAGACTTTCCTCTATTCTCAAACTTACTGTGCCTGAAATACATTTACCTAAAATAATGTCACTAATATTAAAGAACTTTTATCTAAAACAGCAGGATAATAGCTCCAAGACTCAGATCAGTCATGAGTACTTTCACAACTTGTGTTCAGAAAAAGAAATGTACTTAATCCCAAACTTGAAAGAAGGAAAAAAAGAGAATTTCCAATGCAAGCAATTTTGTAATTAGATTTTTTTTTTTTAACTATCTTATTACATTCTTTCTCCTACATGATAGAACAGGAAAACATGGAAGAAAAGAAATGTCACTATTTAAAATTTCCATATATCCATTGCTTAGGAACTCCTACTTCTTTAAATCTATTTTCTACTTCTCTGTGTAAGAATCAAAGAAACAACTTCAGCATCAACCAGTATCTACTAAAGATTATATAAAGTATTAAGTCTAAAAATGCTTTTTTGGCTATCATACTAATACCACTGAAGAAGAGATTCAAAATGCTGTATGAACATTAATTCCTTGTGCTGTTGTGATAACCACTGTGGTTAGAATATTAACATTACGACCATCTTCTGCCGCCGCTGCATCCTTTCATAGACCATTTTTTAAAATCACAAAACACTGTTATTTGCTGCCACAGCCAATAGAACATATTAATAATGCTGTATTTCATATACTCACATGCTGTAATAATCAAGGGAAAAAAAAGGCAATTACATTTGGACCTAAATGAGCCTATACCAGTGTTTTTCAATTGGAAGGACAGGATCAGACAGATTTGCTGGGTGATACCTGCCCCGTAGACTTCAAAACACTGTTACCAAATCATAAACACACTGCTTTCCACTTCAGTGCCATCAGGAAAAGCACGTCGCTAACAAGAAATAATACACAATTCTGGCTTGATCAAATCCTTCAATTAAAAAAAAAATAAACCTTCCTCCCGAGGGATGGATTTGCCTTTTCACAGTTCCTCCTCGGCAGGGGCAATCCCTGCGTGGCTCGGCAGGGCTGGCTGCAGAAATATTCCCATTTCACGAGTGCCACCTCGTGGGCCCGCCAGTGCCAGCCCAGCCACCCGCACCCGCCTGTCCCCTCCCCATGGAGACCATCTCTCCCAGAATCTGCCCCGGTTTTACGTAGTGGTAAAATTGGATTAAATGGAAAAACAATCCAGATTTCTTCTGATTCTATAAGCAGCAATAAATATCAAGGAAAGAACGATGCCTGGAAGAGCGAAGCCGGTTCTCTCCCCTCACCCATCTGCGGTTCACACACGCCGTTCTGGCTGAGGAACCGGTGTGCTTAACTTCAACACCTACCTTCGTTATTTCTTCAGAAGCCTTCTCAAAGTCCTGCACAGTTCTGCAGTAAAATCCTATCGTGCAGCTCGGATCCATTTTTTTGAATGACATCTTTTTGGGAGAAGGACAATGGAATGACTGCAAGTTTCAAGATTAAAAAAACCCACAGAATACATGGTTAAGGCTGAGAATGGTACAGACCAATGCATTGACTTTTTTTTCCCCCCATCAACAGCTTTAACATACAATCCCCTGTTGGATTAAAACCCAGCACACACTTTGGAAGTTATTTCTTCCACCCCACCTCTCAAACATTCAAGTAATTCTGCTCTTTTCCATGTGTATAAAACCTCCTGCTTGTTTACGCTGTATTCACCAAACTTGCCCACAACACCACGTTAGTTTGAAATCTGTCAAGGGTCTGCCGCTCCGAGCGGTACTTTATGAATATTCCCAAGGCAGCGGAGGTGAATGCTTTTCTGCAAATTGAATTTGTAACAGCTTTTGCACTATCTTACAATTACTGCTGTACCACCACCGCCCATTGCCCCTTTCCCTCCCCCAATCGCTATAAAAGAGACATAATGGAATAAACCAACCTCATGCATTTTCCTTTAGTAAATGAAATGGGTTAAAAAACCCCACAAAAACCACAAAGGCAAAACCATATTGCAATAATCCACAAGTAGGGGAAAAAACCAAACAACATGCCCTGCTTCATACATGGGGGTTTTTTTTCCTTAATGTGAAATCTCTTTTCTTGACAGCTGATGCTCTGACAGTGCTGTGAACTATCAGCAGCTGTGCTAAAAAACAAACAGATACAAAAAAACCCCTTCCCCACACTCCTCACTCACAGTTTATGAGAGAAAAAACAAGTATATGCCATCTACCCTGACTATGTGTTTATTTATTACAGGAACTGTAGTTTTGGTGAAGCTCACTGTCTAATTTAAACTGTAATTCTTTAATCACCACTGCCTGTCTCTCAAAGGTAGTCCTCTTTATTCTGCTTCCAACACGCAGGACTGCCCCAGCATCCTCCCTCTCTTAAATCACCAGCACTCCTGCTCCAGGTCTCTGTAACACACCACGTCTGCGCCACAACCGAGATACCACTGGGCTGAAATGCACATTTTATTTTCCACGAACTTCCCCCCAGTGATCAATATTCTCCAGTGAATATTCTGTGCTGTTCCCTTTCACACTCACACGTACGCTGCGCACAGCTCACCGCAGGAGCAGGACATCACTGACACCACAGAACACCAGGACAGAGCAACACGGGAGGTTTCCTACCCACACCGCTGCCTCTCCTCTAATCACCATAATTAACAACTGCTACAGTCTAACCTGGCTACAGCAACCCTGACAGTGAACATCAAGCAGGCTGTACACCAGAAAACCACTGTATTTTTTTTTTTTTCAATTTTTTTTTGGTCAAACAGGTCAATCCACAGAAGACAACAGCCCTGGTTACCTCATCTGAGAGTATCTGTCAGTGTAACAGTCTCAGGTATTGCAGTGCATTGTTCTTTACTTGTGATTACAAACCTGAAAAGTATTTCTATTAAACCTCTGCTAAAAGAAAATATAAGCAAAGATGAGAACTAATATTTCTACAAGATTGATTTTAGTCACTGTTGTTTTTCTCCTAATTCTGTTCAAATTTTAGATGTAGAATTTGTATTTTGAATATTCACTCCTGACTCATCAAATACATAAATCGACCTCACACATGACATTTCAGCAGCTACCCTGTAACTGCAGCTGAGCTGTGCTGTTCAGGGCAGTCCCCTTAATGCCACACAAATCACTCTACAACAGAGTGAATCTGGGTAGGCTTTTTTTTTTTCTTCCCCTACTCTTCCAAACAAATGGATTCTGGAAACCAATACAGAGTGGATTGATTTCCAACTTGTTCTGGACAATTTGTCAATTTTGAAAATAACTCCCTACAGATAAATCTAACAAGCAACTATCCACACTAAGAAAGCAATTTCTGTTTACTTTTGACATTTCTGGACAAAGATATAATACTATTAAATGCACTAAGCATTAAATTGCAATATATTTTCCGTCTGCAGAAAAGCATTAGGATGCGATCAAGCCAAACTGGCAGCTTGCTTACCTTCAAACTACATTTTAAAACCTTATTATTCTTTGGAAATTCATATTAATGCCAGCCTGCAGCACAATCTGGAGGATTAGTCATGGGAACAGAAACCAAGAAGATGTGTATTTTCTCTAGCTTGGCCACTGAGCTACGGTGTGACCTTAAGGAAGTCACTTCAGCTCTGTGTCTGGGTGCCCTTCCCACCTTTTGTCTGGCTTACCCAATTAAACTGTAAAATCTTCAGAGAAGGCACTGTATTTTACTACAGTTATTAGCATAAAGCAGCAAGGATCTTGGTTGTAATCTCTGGCTGCTGCCACGATACAAAGAGGTAGAGCTGAGACTCTCACCAACTCTTCTTCCAAATATCTCAACAGGGTAAATCTAAACATACCTCTAAAAATAATGAAAACTTCTGTCTAGGATATTTTCTGATAACTTTTGCTGCTATGTCATTTTTGTTCTTTTTTAAAGTCAGAACTTGAATTTAGAATTTTTTAAAATTCGTTTTATAGAGAATCTTAACTTCTGTGTTTATGTCAGGTTAATTAAAGCATCTTGTTAAGCATAAATATTGAAAAAGATGTAGTGTTTGTTCTGTGTCAGCCCTAGGATTTAACATTACCCCTGTGCGAGTCCTTTGATATATATAAACACTTCTCCTAAATATTATTTGATAGTGTTTTGATGAAGGTATTGAGATCAACATATGTTAACAGATAATTCTTTTCATGGCAACAATAGATAGGACCATTACAGTTCACTCCACTGTTCCCAGATTAACTCAGCTCTTAGCTGCTATACAGAACAGAAGCTGTGAAGACACAGAACTGCACTGCACACCCCTTGACTCACGTTCTAAGTGTAAACAGTCAATTTAAGATCAGCTACTCAGCTCCTCAGGTGTGAGTTTGAGTTGTACATGATGCACTTCCACTGTTTACAGGACTTTACTGCAAAACTTCTAAAAATTCTACATTAAGTAACTAGTATTTCAGGGGTGGTGGAGCTAAATACATATTCCTCCTCCTCATTTAAATGCAGTATGTTGTTTCTGAAGCTGTGTTTCCATGTTTAGCAGTACTTAACTTTGCAGAACGCAGCGGCATGAGGAACCACTACTAATAAGCATCTCTGTCCTAGAGCAGGTGATGCTGTCCTAAGCAGAGGATGCACCCAGAGAGTGTTTCTACACCAAATGAAGAATTGCTCCGAGGTGGCTGGAGGTTCACATAGAAGTTGGACACAAGATCAACAAGGAGATTCTGTAGTGATGGCACCGAGTACTTCTACTGTGACTAGTGTGGCTATTGAACACCAGCTTCTGCAACTGATAATTGTTTTCCCAGGGTACTTGTAAATGGAGTTCTTTAATAACCTCTATCTATTTTCAATGCAAGTTATTTGGCAAGAGGTTGAAGAAAAGGAAAAACACTATTGTAAAAAAACCCAAACAACCAAAAAAACAAACCAAAAAACCAAGCATGATTTTTAAGACCTAGGCAGAGCCTGGAAAGATGCATTCACTACATCGAGATGCACCCAGAAAGTCATGGCCTAGGAAGGGGTGGGGAGGAAAGAAAACAAATGCAGCACTTATATTTCAGACATGCCAGTTTTTTGGAAACTAAAAAATAGTTTGATTAAAAATAATAATAAAACTGGTTAAAAGACACAGTTCAGAAGACTTGAGTAAAATTCATCTAGTCGACCACAAACCTCACTGATACGCCTCAAAAATTTCCACTTTTATGAAGCTAAAGAAGTCACCTGCAAAGTTGTTAGGAGCAGAAGTTACATTTTAAAATTATAACCACCTACTCCAGTATAGAAATAATACAAATTCCTGGATAAAACAGCAGCAGGTAAACCCAAAGGAACTCTGGTTCCAACCTGACAACAGGCTCCTACTATTGAATACTACGCAATTCTCTCCATTATGTTGATTGCAACTTGAATTTAAGATAAAATAAAAAGTGACCAAAAAGAAACACTAACAAAACTAAATCCAAATAACTCGGGTTTAAAGACCTCCAAATACTGTCTATCTTCTTGGATGAAAAATTACCCAAGCAAAGTGATCATTTATTTTTGAGGTTTTCTGATTATTAAAAAGAAACAAAGATTAATGAAGTAAAAAATAAAACCTCATATTGAGTTTTTAACCTCTGGTCATTTTTGTTGATTATAGGCCTAAAACAAGGGCAGAACATTGATAAATAACATGTAACTGTGAAACCATAAAGATGCAGCTAGCGAGAACATCTCTAAATAATTAGTGTTTGATTCATATGGGAAGAAAACAGTGCCAGGTCTATATCCATACTACCTCAAGAGGGAAATCCTTTATGCTGACATCTACAAAAGATTGGCAGTAATGAGGATCCATGTAAATCAAACTGTCATCTACAAGGACAAAACAGAAGACAAGTAATTCAAAAAACACCTTATTATTACACTGCTTACAATCCAATTTCTATGCAGAACAGCTGAAAAAAAAAGCAGCCCGCAAGTAACTGCTTGCCAGGCTGATATTCATTGACTGAAGCATAGGTTTTTGCAGGACAGATTAACTTTTGCATAATCAAATATGCTTGTATAAGCAGAATTTTTATAAAGTGATGAGACTGTCATTTAATTTTTGGTGATAAAATTACTTTTACAAACACACAATTATATTCTGGAGTTTGCATATGAAAAATGTATTGTGCTACTTCATCCTGACAGGAAGAATATATTGCTTGTCATTTCAGCATCAACTAACACCACTTAAACTAGTAAAAAGTAAATATGTAAATAAAAACTGCCAGACAGTAACAGCAAAGGCTCCTGAAGTTTGGTGAAACAGATAAATTATGCCTTGTTTATGCAACAATGGAAATTAAATGTACATTTTACAGAATCCAATTACTATAGGGGGTAAATGACAAATGACTGGACCTGGGTAGATATGATGAATTAATAAGGTACTCATTTTGCTATTTTAATCATGCTATTTCCCACTGGTTCAATATTAACTTCCTAACTTAAAGAAAAATATTGAAGAGACATAACATATTAAAACACTAACCTTGAAATCCAGCAAAGTAATACGACTGCTTGGGTTTGCCACCGATAATACCAACACAATACTCAAGGCTTAAAATTCCCTAAAAGCAGAACATTAATTAATTAGGACAGTGTTAAACACAGTAAGTATTAAACTCAATTAAAATCTTTGCTCTTTATCATTTTTAGGCAAAAGAATTTATTTAATTTTTTTTTTAAAGACTGAGTTAATGATTTTCTGGGCCTTGACTCAATTTTTAGAAGCTTACAACCGACCAAAGTGAAAACACATCACCAGATATTCCAAAGAAAGTCCTCCTTTTTCATGAGATGTCCGTGAATTGAGAGAATTAACCTCATTTTTGGGGAGGACACCAAACATAATGTCATACAAGTTGATCACAGGTTGCTTAGTCAAAAGAGACACAAATCTTCAGATTTCCAGAGTCCATAAACATTTCCATTCTGTGGCCCTGGAGGCTCTCTTCTTTTTGCATTCCAACGTAGAAGCCTGTCTAGAGTAGGAACTTTTACATCACAAGGCAAAATGCCCAGTTGAAGCAAGAGTAATTACAAGATACAGCTCTAAAAACAGCAGCCCAAAATACAGGAGGAGAGAGACAGGTCCAACAGACAAGCCCCATAAATCTTACTGGATGTGGACTGTGAGGGTAGAGGAATTGGAGCCAGCAGCACGTAGCAACTCTGAGAGGCACTGCAAACACACCCAAGGGGGTTTAAAGAGGGACGTGGGGTGAAATACAGGAATCTCTTCAGTCTGGAGGTGTAAACTCCTCCAGCCACTGCACAGCCAGGAGCCACCAAGGACAGGAGGAGTTGTGTGGGCCACGGTCACACCAGTGCTGCCAGTGTATTTCTGTTCATTGAGGTTGTAAAGAGCTGGGTTCTGTAATCTGTGGGTCTGCGTTAGCGCACAAACCCAGCAGACTTCTCATTGCATCAGAAAACGTTGATTTTCTGGATATACCTTCTAGTGCTGGGGAGAAGGATTTACCCATGTACACAGAATTTTGCCAAGGTAACAACATCTCAGTAGCATAACTGCCTGATGTTCCTCTGTCTCTGGATGCAGTCACAGACCATGGACACAAAAAACCCCACCTTGTCCATTTCTCTATCAAAAGAAGTACCCAAAGGACTTCCCTCCTTCCCTCCCTTCAACATATTTCTACTGTTCTTGCTTTCATGAGGTTCTCTTTCTTAACAGGGCTCATTAAGATCTGTGTGAGTACTGAGTCTTGCCTTAACACAGTTGATCCCTCCATTGTTTATCCCACCCACCCCAGCAGGAGCTGAATTTTGCCACCATGGAGTAATTCGGAGAGCTGAGCCCAACGGTTCTAATGCAACCAAAGCCCAAGACCATTAAATACTCTGAAAACTGAACAGCCTTTAAGTGTCCATAAATCACAGTGGTTTTCTTGTGCCACCAGACAAGTGCTGGGTCCAAAAATCTGGACACTGGCCCAGACTGGGAGAGCAGTCCAAAAGACTACCAGTTGAGCTGAAGGGAAATCTGCATTACCTGGCAGTCATATCTATATCCTCTCATCAAAGAGATCAGCCATTAAAGGTACAACCATTACATCATCACCGTGTAAGTAGGGAAAATTTCTCTCAACAAAATGATTGATATTTCATGTACAAATAAGACTAAAGCTGTAGAGAAAATTTTCCCTGGCTTAGACAATGATAAAGTAATGTAAGATAACAAAAACTGCTGTACTGCTACCCTGACATGCTGTCAGCTTCAGCACGGCTGACCCAGGTTAAGAGAAAATGGTGCCTATTTAAAATACAAATGAGGAGGTTTTTGTAGGAAATGCTCCTCGATGGCTGAGCGTTACACAGCATTGAGGCAGATGAGAGGCCCAGGCTGAAACAGCTAAGGAGGACACATCCTCTGCCAGTGGAACAGAAAGGGAATAAAGCTACTTCAAGTAATGAATAACTGTTTAATCTATGGGAATTTTCTTATAAAAGTGAATTATAAAAAATTTATCAATTTTCATCCATAAATATAAAATCCTTTGTAAAAATTACCTCTTGTACTAGATTCTAAAATCTGCATTTTTAACTTAAATCCAGACTCCAAGTGGAGTGACTGATATGTGCAATTGAAAGCCCTCTTATCACAGTCTCCCTTACAAGGGCCTGCAAAAGGCAGGAGCAGGCTGGGTAAGTGAGCAGCAGCAATCACCTCGGCAGGGCCAGTCGTGCCAGGCGAGCTTTGCTAACATCACTGTGCTGTCAAACCTGGTGCCACACAAATATATTTTACTCTGGCAAACAGT
Organism: Antrostomus carolinensis; assembly: GCF_000700745.2. Taxonomy (NCBI): domain Eukaryota; kingdom Metazoa; phylum Chordata; class Aves; order Caprimulgiformes; family Caprimulgidae; genus Antrostomus; species Antrostomus carolinensis. Next base: position 118,256 of record NW_010301966.1, read on the forward strand.
GTTTTTGAGAGTTAAACTGAGAAAGGCTCTGCAGGGTAAAACTAGCCATAGAAATGTGTCAGTGAGAAAAGCCCGTATTAAAGAGCTGGAGTCACTTTTCTTTCGCCGAGAAAGCCGTATGAAAGTTGCAGAAGCAACTGTTTGTTAGCTTACACACAAAGGCTCCATGTGTTCCCACAAACCCCACTGAGTCAAAGGTTTTTTTGCAGTTAACATAGAAAGTAAAGTAAGATTGCTGCAACCACAGGCTTATCTTAGCTGTGTCAGAATTAATCAGAAAAGAACTAAAACGTTTCCAAAGCCAACTGTCTGAAAATACAAGGAAAAGAATCAGGAAAGAAAAACAATTTAATAGTTCCCCACTTAAATAAAGCTTCATTATTCTTGTCTCCCTGTGCCCTTAAAAGACAAATAAATAGGTTTTCCCAAAATTTTACAGATAGAGTCAGTCACAAAAAAAAAGAAAAAAGAAAAGAGATGTAACAGACTCTTGATTTTGTTCATGCTACTACATTGTGGTATTTTAAAAAATAAAACAAGAATTTAAAGACAGGTAAACAACAGCATGGCAAATTATAAAGCAGCAGGGCTAAGAGAACAATCTCTCCACTAAGAGAAGTATTCCTGTGCTCAAGAGGTAGAATTACAGTACATTTCAGGTGTTAGCACCATTTTCAACAGATCTTCTGCTGAAAAAAAAAAGGACAGCATAGACTTTCCTCCCTTCTTCTTTCTCCTTGAGTTTTGCTTTTTTCCAGTTCATTTTTCTTTGTGGTAATGGCTTGCTACTCCTGCATCACTGTCCTTAGAAACATTCACCCTGATGTCCAGATAGTGAAAAAAGACCTGAAGTAGTGACTAAAGATATTAAAAAAAAAACCCTCTATCCCTTCTCTTAAGGGGAAGAAAAAGACAAAAGCAAATGGTGAAGAACAGACAAGCAATGACTTTAAACCATTTGACATTTAAGAAATTAAGAAACAGAATAAGGAATTTGGTATATTTATATTTTAAAATGCTGACTGATACTTAATATAGCCCAACTCTAATAGCATATGTAACTAAATTACCATTTGTAATTTCAGCCACTGCATTAATGTCTTTCCAGGTAGTCACTTTAGGAGCAGGACAGTTATCACTGCTGTACCAAGGGACATCAGACGTTCTGCAATTATGTCTGATCTTGTAATAGGGAAATTTAAAATCTGTAAAGTCAAACTTTACAACCTTCAACTGTAAAATCACCACCACACATTTAATAGGTAGAAGATTACCATCGTGAAGTCGCTTTTCATATCACCTAGTGCTACAGTTTGAAAAATGACTGAACTCTCATTTCATACCTTTACAAACTCTAAGTAGTCCATGTTCGTTCTCTCTCCACCGAGTCTCACAGGAACTAATATAATTACAGCTTTTGTGGCTGCTTTTCCAGAATCCATAAAAGAACACTGTCTGTCAATAACATCTGAACTGTAGACTGAGAGGAGACACATGAAAATATTAATATTAAAAATACATCTGCTGGCTTTTACAAAGAGACACCTACAACATGTCATCACTTAAGTTTTACAAATTAAAACTGCAGTCCTTCACAATTTTACTGTCCTCCTGAAATGTAACTCCTGAGTGACTCTGATGAAAAACAGTGTTATGCCTCCTTGTTTTCAGCAGTATTTTGTAGAATGGTAACCTGCTGCTGCTGAGATATATGGCCAAGGAAATGCAGAAGGGGTAGGTTAGGAGAAGGCTGATAAATATTCACTTTATATAAACATATTCTAAAAGGAATAATTGAAAACTTGAAAGCCTACAAGCAACAGAAACATCTACATGTTAAAGGAAAAAAAGATATAAATTGATTTTAATAAATACTCAAGTTCACTGTCTAAAGTTAATGAAACAGACACTGAAAATGAGGGAAAAAAATAATTTAGTGTTAGTGCTTATTCCCTCCAAACTAAGAGGGATGTGAAAATTGTCACCAAAACAAAGTAGTGGCAAATTAATAGAATTTTAAGTTTCCACTGTCACTTGGAAGTCAGGTGAAACTGGTTCATAGTGTATGATTAAACAGTGTCTCTTTAAAACCAGTTTGATTGATTACCCAGGGATGTCAGGCTCGTCTGTCCTGTCCTGAGATGGGTTATAGAATCATAGAATGGTTTGGGTTGGAAGGGACCTTAAAGATCATCCAGTTCCAAACCCCCTGCCGTCAGCAGGGACAGAACTAACATTTCCAGCAGCTAAACATGGCTGTTAACCCAACACACTGTGCTTAGATTTGAAAGACTATTGTCATTAGTGTGAAGTTTCACCACACATTTAGTTTATCTTGTCATAATTTTCTGCTTCTGAACATCCAGAGCTCTGAGCTTCCCCTCCTGTGATTATTTAAAACGCCATGTTGGAGCAGAAGAAAGGTTACCACAGGCTCTGGTTCAGGATCCTGCTCACATCTTTGAACTCCAAGTGAAAATGACTTCTTGCTATTCTAAGAGACTGGTGCAGTGGTTTGGTGTGTGTCCCCCCTAGAAAAATGGGTAAAAGAGATGCAAAAGACAAATAAAATGTAACTAACAAAGCTAAATGAAGTATTGCCCAAGGAAGCTGTGGCTGCTCCTCCCTGGAAGTGTTGAAGGCCAGGATGGATGAGGCTTTGAGCAACCTGGTCTAGTGGAAGGTGTCCCTGCTGATGGCAGGGGGGTTGGGACTGGATGAGCTTTGAGGTCCCTTCTAACCCAAACCATTCTATGATTCTATTTTTCAGTTGTTTGGTTGCTTTTTTGGTGTTATTTTTTAGTAAGATATGGAAGTTCTTACTAGCTTATTGCTAAAACAACACTTAAGCAAGTACAGAACAGATTATTAACTGATTTAAAACCAAAATAAGAAGTTACAACAGGCAGATTGTAAGGAGAAATTCTCTTCCTGGATTTGGAATTCCACTATTTTGCACACTAAGACACCAAACAAGCCATGTACAAAGCTGTCAAGCTGTGATGTCTGATTCTCAGAGAGAACAAACATCTGCATGTATCAAGAACCTCTTTGTCTACATAATCTCAATTTTGTGGATCCATTTTTGAGTTTAGTTTTTTTCCTTTAGAGCTCTATTGTTAAGTGTTTACTGAAAGGCATAAAAAGCATCTAAAAATGTTTGCAAAAATCTCCATAATTACAACATTTACCTGTACAATCCTGAGCAACATAGACTGTTACTCCTTGTAGCTCAGGGTCTCTTGCTTCTTCAACAGCTTTTCTAAGTACAAACACAAAACTATTTAACTCATCTCTGATTTTAAAGAAATTTACAGTAAATCAACATAAATTATTTGATTTTTAGAAACAGGATTTTTTTTGCTGTTGGTTTGGGGGGGGTTGTGGTTTAGTTTTTTAGTTTTGTTTTACTTTTTTTTTTTTTTTAATTCAAGGCACCTTCCATTCATGATAAATACAGATGGGAGGGTGGGGTTTGTTTGTAAACACTGGATACCAAAATCCAGTGTATATGGCAACATAGTTTTCCCCAGCAAAGATGACAATATCTGACTATTTAGAAGAAACAATGAAAACCACAGAAAAATGCCCAAAGACACAGATTAATTTACAATGAAATTCATATTCACTACCTGATTTCTTTTTAACAATTTTCTGTCATGTGTATTGGGATAATAAAGGTTAAATTTGTTGACAAAAATATTATTTTCAACCCGAGAGATCTCTTTAGTTGACCTCTATTCACGTAACTAGCCACAGATTAGCACCTCATGTCTATGGAATAAAGGCTTGGACACAAAAAGCTGTGAGGTTTCACCAAAACTTTTGAAAGATAATTGCAATATTCAGCTATCCTCAAAAGAGTAAGAGTAATGGACCTAAAAACTAAAAGGAAAATAGATGTCAATAGTCTGAAGCGTGATCATCAATCAAGGACAACATCTGTAAAGAAATTAAACTGTTGCAAATAGAGGATTAGCCTTTGACTTCGACACCCGTTTGCATTAAAGGGTCACTGTCCCTCTGTTTCACAATCTGTTTTGAAGAACAGTTTAATACAGTTGTTCTCATGTTAGGAGAGAGCTACACACTGTCAGCACTGCTCTGAGAGAAAGGAGATCTAGGAGAGGAGACCTTGGCAGCGTGGGAAATCACCGGTGGGTTTGTGTTGGATGGAATTCTGCACCAAATCCACCCCCATTACATCACCAGGCTACTGTAATTTAAAGCAAGCAAAAAGAAGTCTGACAGCTCCTATCTTCATCAAAAAATCGAAGAAAACACGTAAATAATGCTAACCCCTGACACTGCTCTATGCCTTTGCATGTCTGCACCTGGTTACTGCAGCACAGGTTCACTTAAGATAAATATACTTTTATACTAAATATAAAATTCTTCTAGGCACATGTGTATAGATAAACATGTGAACTTTGGCTTCTGCTGCTTAAATGACTTATTAGTGATCCAGTTCATAGGTAAACTGGAATCCACTAAGAACACAAGTATATAAAGCTATAAAAAAACCCAAACCAAACCAAACAAATTGGTACTATTCAAAGCAATGGCACATAAAGGCACATAGTATGGAGAAATTTGACTTTAGACTTTTTTTTTTTAACCACACTGAATGTCACAGACCCTTTACTTTTACTGTGATATAATTATAATATTAATAGTCCCATACATTTACAGTTTCACAAGAATTTGATGTGTGCAAAGAAATGCTGAAAACATCAATTTTAGCTCTGACATTTCATTACACTATCAGTACATTACAGCCCCCAGGTTACAGTATAAAAAAAAAAATCTATAATGTTATGCATGTTCCAAGGTTGAAAGAGTGGTTACTTTTTAGAATATTTCATTAAATCCAGCTCTACTTAAAAGCCCAGGTGTGGGAGGGATACTTGGGACTTCTAGTGCCCAAAGTACAGGAAAACTGGATCGTTGTTTTTTCCTGAAATACTGGAAAATACTCTATTTCCCTTCCTGCCTCTGAAAAATCTCTAGAATTGCTACTAATACGGGCATTTTACAAAGCCAATAATGAACAGTTAGATGCTCAATTAAGCTGAGGTAATCTCATGACACTTTGAAACGCTTCTCCTGTAATGAGTAAGGCACAGTAACAACAAAGAATAAAGGTATTTTTACCTTAAAATGTGTGCAACGACTGCAGGCCCATACCAGTCTCCAGCAATTTTTCCAGACTTCTTTCCGTACTCTATGAGCTGATGTAAGCCAAAAGCTGTCAGCGGAGAGTCGCCAAACCAAGAGATTATTTTTCTATGATAAATTTCATTTCTCATTTCACTGTCATCACAGTTTCTCTTTAATGTTCCCCGATGATGATTTGACAGGATCTTGGGTTCTCTTTCTGCTGTAAGCGATGCTTCGAACGATGCTGTCAGCTTCCTCACCGTATGGGCTGTCCACGATTCAGAGTCTGAGCTGTCAATGTCCAGCGCATCCGGCCAGACCCAGCCTGCAGCAAGGTATTTTAAGATGCATATTAGGCTTAACATTAACTTTTTAGTCTAATTAGCAAAGCACATCTCTCCCCTGTGTTCCCCAAATCAGTAATATGTATTTTACATACCAAGATGCAAATGTCAGTGTTAAAATGTAAACAAAGAATTCAAGTGGAGTATGATTTGCTTTTATTTTCTGCTAAACAAGAAGTGAAACAAAATACTACAGGCAGCACCTTTGTTAGCAATTCATGTTATCTGAGATAGTGGGTCAGATTCTGTGATCCCAGTCAGTTAAGATACACAAGGCACAGGTTAGAACTATCTTATGTATTAAAAATATGAAAATTAGCTACTAAATACCATCTAAAAGGTTTTCTCCAAGTCAAACAAGAAGTTCCAAAGGTTTTTTTAAATTCTTCTGGTTTGTCACATTATTTAAAAAAAATAGACAAACCTGAGGAATTATTTATGTAAAAACAAACACTTCCTCCTGCCAAAACATCAAAGATCAGAAAAACAGATAAGATTTCTTTATTCACTAAAATTGTGAATTCTTTATCTAGATTACAAAACAAATCTCTTGAAATATTATTCAGCACAGTATCTACAGTCTGCATTTCCAGTGAAAGGTTTCTCTAACAACGCATCCCACAAGCAGCGTTCCTCCTGGAGCACAAGGGTGGCTCAGCAAAGCCTTGTCAGATGACCAAGAGTCTCTCCCACAAGTTCAAACAACTACTTGCAACACAGAGCACGTGAGGAAACCTCTGAAACACAATGAGTGCACTGTCAGAGCAGAACGTACCCTGGAGGTCTAGAAAGAACATTTCAGAAGGCAAGAGGGAGAGGTGCCCCATGCCCTACAAACCCTAGAGAGGGATGGGGTGCTTCTGCTCAGTGAGCCAGATGTGGGTGAGCTCCTGGAGGTTCAGAAACCTGCCATTACAGCAGTGAGAGGAACCTTTGCAAACTAACAGGGAGCAAGAGCTGCAGCCCTCCTCCCAATTCCCACTGCAGCATCCATGTGCAAGTCTTTGAGAAACAAAGAGGCAGCACAGCAGCGACTGTATTTTAATTCTAAACTAAACTTATGGCTCCAGTAATATCACAAGTTTTGCTGGTAATGGCCATAATCCACATCACCCACTCTTGTGACAGCCACCCCACATCAGCGCCTCTTACCACAAGTGACTCCCCTCAGGGAAACCTCGTGTTCATTTTCCACTGCAGACCCAGGCAGACACACAAGTAAGCTCAACATAACAACATCACAGGCCCTGCTCCTCCTGTGCAGCGAGCTTCTATTTTAAGTCAGTGTCTTAAGCACAGACATTTCAAAGTTAAACTTACCAGGACCTTAATATTTCAAATAAAAACTCATTTACAACATCATTCAGCAATATCTGGAACATTCCACATAGCAGTGGAAGTGTAAGTACTCCAGCTAGTAACTGCAGTCAAGTTTTGCTTCGTAACAGAAACAATACCATTAAACTATAATGAAAACATCTCTGGGAAAAGAGTAAACAGCGATGAAAAACTTCATGTAAACACTTAAATATGTTTCAAAAGCTACCCAGACCTCATAAAAAGCTTTTCAAAAGATAATTCACCAGCTGTCAGAAGACTAGGTGATGAGAAAAGTAGCCCAGAAAGACCATACATATTCCATTTTTCTACACATTTGGATTGCCACAGAAACACTAGCACTCTGGAATCACCAAATCACTTTCCAGTTTAGGATACATGGGGGACAGTGCAAGGAATTCTTTGTAACCATGGATTTTAAAGATGTAAACCTGGGGCTTTTTTGGTTTGGGTTACTTCAGAATGAGCCGTTACACATTCCTACCCATAGCCAGTCTTCTGATCAGATTTTTTTATTTTATTTCTTTAAATGTATGTATAACAAAAGTTACATTTAAGGGATTTGTGTTCTCAGCAGAAGTATTTTCATACATTTTGATATTTGCAGTTAGTTGAAAGGGATAACGAATGTTTTCTGACTTAAATATCTATAGCAAAAGGCACATTCAGGAAACCAATCTGACAGTTTGGTCACGGCACTGCCAAGAAAGACTTTGTGATGCTGTTTGTTTGAGACTATGTTCACAGCCTACATCATATTTGCACAGTAAGTACAAAATATTTTCAGAACAGGCTTTCAGAACTATCTTCTACTCAAGCATTCCTGGGATCCAACAAATGGCTGAGTAAACAACACACTGTGTTCTCTCTAACTAACATGCCTGGGTGGCTTCAGGCCCATGTCTGGGATCATTCTGACAACAAAGAGTGGTGACAGCAGACAGGACTAATTGTTTGAAAGGAGCAGTGTGGTAGATTATGAAAAAGATTGTGAAGAGGATGAAAAGAAAAGGTGGTTAATGATGAGAACCAAAAATACCTCTACACAGAACATGGCTCAGCTTGGAAGAACAAGGAGGACGTGCACACTTATGCTTTGAAAGCAGAAAGTGTTCCAAGTCTATTAAAGCTAAATCTTTGAAACAGCTGTGACTGAGGGAGCATATTGAAAAAGGTGAGGAAGGGGGAAAGAAGGTGTAAGGAAGGGGGAAAGAAGGTGTAAGGAAGGGGGAAAGAAGGTGTAAGGAAGGGGGAAAGAAGGTGTAAGGAAGGGGGAAAGAAGGTGTAAGGAAGGGGGAAAGAAGGTGTAAGGAAGGGGGAAAGAAGGTGTAAGGAAGGGGGAAAGAAGGTGTAAGGAAGGGGGAAAGAAGGTGTAAGGAAGGGAGGGAAATTCCTCTCTAAGTCCATGGGAGGGGAGGGAGGAAATGAACTAGTGAAAGGTTCAATACAAAGAATGATGGATTGAAGTTAGATTAGAATCCTTCTATTAACTCCATGTATGAATACTAGAAGAATTGAATAATGTACATCTTTAAAACCGATAGAAGAACATCACTTTTGCCATAGCCCACAGCTATGGGCTGTGGAACTCAGCTCCACACCTTGAGTTCATGAAACAAGCAAGATTGAGAAGTGGACACGTGCATGGATAGCAGTACCCAGGTATGGGATCACAAGTTTTTGTGGCATTTTACTTCACATTTTGCTTCTGTGCAGTTTCCAGCATCCTCCTTTGACACACTTTGTTATTCCCTTTTTCAGAAATGGAAGAGTGGGACAGCTAGATCACTGCTCTGATGAAATGAAGCAATTCCAGTATTAAGGAGGAGTCCAGAACCAAAACCAGCTTGTGCTTCAGATTTGGGCAACATAAAGAGCATCACACCCTCTACAGAACACCCAAACTTATCAGGACAAATCCAGAGATCTCTCCTAACTTACCTCTGCCGAGAAAATGAAGCATAAGACCTTGAGCCAGCAGCATCTGACCAGTCCTCAGTGTGCACCCCCAACCACAGTCTGTTGTTAACGCAGACCCTTTTATCTGAGGAAACTCCTCTCTGTAAGTCAGCCATATTCTAGAAATAAAGTCTTTACGAAACTCCTCAACATTTCCTGAAATCTCCGTGTTGATTTTATCAAAATTGGACCCATCGGTAGAGAGTTCACCAGATTCTGGAAGGCAAAGCACAAATTCAAGTCATAACTCGGTATGGCACTTCTGTTATTAGAAGGAAAGTAAAAATACAACTAAACTATTAGAAAGACAGGGCAAATTTGCAAAAAGTAACAATTGTTTCAAATACAGAAAAGGAAAATTGGAAGACAAACAAAACAGAAATGTGCAGGGGGCAGAGAAAGAAAAAAAAGAGCAATGCAGCCAACATTACTGTGCCAATGAAATTGTTGACTTGCAAGTAAGCAACTGCTTAATTCACTTAAATGTAAACAGGCAAATAGAGAGATTCTTAGAAAACTGCATGTTGGAAAATGATAACAAAGGTGTCGGTGTCCTGACCCTTTGAACAGGTATTGTCACTGTTTCATTCAGGACTTTTTAGAAAGAAAATCTCAAACTGATAGGTAAACAAAGTAAAGTGCAAATTGCAGCACTAATTTTTACAGAAATTTAAGACTTCAGCGTAAAATCTGAATAGAGCAGGTTAGGATGGGTTCCATTAGTGGTGGTGTTGGACATTTAAACGAGTACTTTCTAAGCTTTTCGTATTTCCATATTGAATTTGGTAATTGTTAATGAGGGTCTTTCTAGAAGATTAAAAATGTATCCAGAGCTAATAAGATTGGAATGAGTTAAGTGCTATGTACATACCATCAGTTTTGAAGTGGTAACATTTTCCCAGCAGAAAGACCGGAGAGTTTCTACTGAAGTAAGTTTTTGTTTTCAACACCCAACCTAAAATGGACACAAAAAAAATATACAAATTTGTGACTAAAGTATTCCAAAAAGGAATTTCTAATAGCATCTGGTGAAGTCAAAGGTTAGGTGTGAAAGGGGAATATAGAGAAAGTGTAGGGGAATTGGGTTTTGCTTTCATAAATAACAAAAAGTTTAATAGTTCTACAAAACACAGATCAGAGTTCTGGTTTAAAAGTAACGACGTTGCCCATCTACGAATGTTTGAATGTTAATCCAATGGGACTACTGACAGAAATGGTGAGGATACAGAGATGCTAAAGCTGAGCTTAAATTGCTTTGTCTCTATTGTGAATTCATTATTGCATAGCCTGATTCTGTCAGGTTTCCAACTGTGTTTTATAGCCCAAGTCCACAGATATTCTCAAACTTTTCTCATCACACATAGGGAGTAACAACTACAATTCCCCCTCAGCCACGTGGTAGCCTTAAAGAAAGCAGAAGAAAAGTATCTTTTTGCCTTGCCAGACATCTCCAAGTTATGAGAATCAACAACACTTATCAGAAACCTGGTGGTAAATCTGAGCAGTCTTAGTCCTAGAGGGAAAGTAGAAAAATTAAGGTTAAGAATGGATTAGTAAAGGGCACGCTTGAAAATCTGGTTGCTTATAAACAAATTACTGATGTTCAGCCATGGAAAAGTATTTTACTCAAGTGTGTGAAGTAGAATCTTCAGTGGAGTTTGTATTTCACACACCATCCTATTTTTTTCCAGAAAAGTACATATAAAAATTAAAAATATCTTTGGGCAGATAATTCCATATTATGCCTGTTTAAAAGTCTATGCAAATCGAGTGTCATTTACATAATGTATTGACTGTTTTCAAAATAAGTAAATTTAAAAGAAATTATGCAAATTTATTTGAAAAATGAAAAGGTAAACAAGTTTGTTTACTCTGTTTATTACAGCAAAGTAAAAATGGTTTCAAGGGCCATATTTTATTTTTATTATTAATATTAGTTAATTTTCTGAACCTTGATCCTGGAATTCATGTCAACACGAAACATCCCACTCATTTCAACGCAGAGAGGATTTTACCACACACTGTTTCACTTACTGTATTTCATGTTGTGCCATGCAGACATAAACTTTGATTTTATCTTTTCTACTTCATCTGTCCCTGTGGCCTCCATATTCAAATTCTAGAGAAAAAGCCATCGCTGTCTTGTAAGACGTTCAATTCTGCTACTGTAAAAACAAAAACAGTATCACCACCATCCCACTCTGGTACCTAAGCCCAACGTGACCAGAAACAGTAATAAACTTGCAGAATTCTCCACTACCAAGGACTGAGAGAAGCAGCCACATGTTCCATGAATAAATAAGAAAAACATTTAATTCCAGATATACACCAATAAAATTACTATGCAAAGCTAAATAAAATATAATGTTCTCCAACAGCTCTCTATTGCACAACAAACTGATCTAGAGCATGTAAGCTGTGCTGGCATACCAGTACACCCATTCTAACTGGCACTGAAATGAAAAGCTACAGTGCATTGCACTAAAGAAGACAGATGCTTTGCTTTTCTGCTGAACAGAGTACAATAAGCACTTTTTTTTTTCCCCCCATATCAGAGGTTCTGAGCACCAATAAACAAATCTTGGTTTTAAAAACAGCATTAGTTTCAAATTTCTAGTCAAAGAATTTTCCAAGCCAAAGTTTACTGGCATTGGAGGAACTGAAAGATAAAGTGCAAGGTGTTTTGCTGCACATGTGCAAGGCAGAAAATGTGTAGTACTGAAATCACGTGTAGTAACAGTGACATTATTTGTACAAAATTAACTTGCTAGACAGGTAACATCAAAATATTAGAATACTGTCATAAAATCCATGTTTACTTTAAATCTCTACAGATCAGAAGAGAGCAAAAAAGGCTCTTCTGATTTGATCGTGTTATCTACAGTAGTCCAGCTGTATCACAAGAATGAGAGTGGTAAAATGGTGGTAAAAACCATTACAATGCAGATTAATTTTGTAAAAACTGCTTACAAATTTTCCAAGGGAGGGGGTGGGAGGGAATGCACTTTTACTGACTCTTCCTGAACTGCAAGACAAAACAGACTTCACCTTAAAAGCAACCTAAACCAGTAATACAGAAAGAACAGGTACTCCCTTTATCCCTGTTTCTAAGAAATCCAAGAAAATAGGACAGAACTCCCTTTGTAGTTCACCTGCACCACTTGTAACAGGAAGTTCAGGATAAATAAACAGAACTTCCTTCACTGCGTGTTTTCTGTCAATGGTTCACTTTGAAACAGCTGATACAGGAGGTTTTCTTGATGATATCTGGCAGTCCAAACCCTTGCACAGATAGCTGAAAAATTAAGGGCTCCTGCTTCAACAGCGAAGGCATCGTGTGACATCACAAGCTGATCAGTAGTGCTCCATCACTGCGACCTTCACCAAATTTTTAGCTAAGTTCTTATCACATCAGATGATGACGTGAACAAAATGAGCAATCTCATTTAATTAATAAACCCAGACCAGGAGCACACACCATCACTGACGCTGCACACAACCTCCTTACTTTAAAAGGAAAATCTAGACCTGTATTTACCGTTTCATGTGTTATTCTCCATTGAATTGAGATCAAAAGCAGGACAAAGACTAAACCATGTTACTTCTCTCCACTGAGAGCATATTTTAAGTAAAACCTAATCACTGACACTGTAATTGAAGAGAGTGTCGGGGTGACAATGTCTTCAGAGCCTGAGGGTACTCACACAGATGAACTGTTTCTGGGATCTGGAGGCAGGGCCAGGAAAACAGCAGTCTGCTGCCCAAGCCATCCTGAGCCTGTTTTTCTGCTGTTTCATAAAAGTCTGTCAGCAACTTTTTGAAGGAACAAGAAGCAACACAAGCTCACAAACATGGGGGAAAACTGACATATTTTTGCTAGTGAAAATAAGAAATGGCTACAATCCTACTATGATTAGCCTTGTGTTAAGCTGGGGCTTTGTAGGGGAAGGAAGAGAGACAATTTAAGGTTGGGTTTTAATTTCCTGTCTTTTTCCCCTCTTTTTTTTCTTTAGGAAAAATAAGGAAAGACTGACTGTATCACTGATTCTAGCTGGCAAAGCTGGTAAGATGAGCTTCTTCAGGAGGTGTGTTTGGTCCAGCCTGTCCTCACGTGATCCATCCTCAGTCATTTATGCAGAAGCCACTGACTGCCTTAAGAGCTAATACCTATAAAAGCTCACTCTGGCTAAAATTAGAAATGAAGCAAATTTTACTGTTCCGAAAGGGCCTGAAGGACAAATTATTGAATTAGAAAGAAGCTCATTTTCCTTTAAAAGACAATGGTCATCGCAGCACATTTTTCTTTCAGCCAGTTGCACTTCTTCCCTACTTTTATGCAAAAGATGGGAAAAGGACTCCTTAGAAGAATGCTAACACAAAACAGGCACATTTATTCCACTGGAAAAACACAAGCTCTTCCCATCAGTGTAAAAAGGCATCTGTAATAGCTCCACTGAAATTAATGGAACAGCATCAGGAGGTCACGGGGAATACAGATTCAAGCCCAACGGGCACTATGCAACCCCCGTTATTAAATCTAAAGCTGAGCATTTTATACCAAAGTTGTGTCATTTAAAAAGTTATCCAGAACGTACATTCTAAGGACGATGATACTTCACAGAGCAGCAGGACGTACCTCGTAATGAAAACTGAAGTCCTGTCCTCTCAGAGCCCTCATTACCCCGTCTCTGAAGGGGGATGATTGCAGTCAGGTGGCCGTTTGTTAATAGCGATGGGGAAAAAAAACTCCCCAACAATATAATTTGTTTGTTTTCATTAAGAACCGAAAACCAACTGAACCTGCCGATGCAACCGCAGCAAGAGGGATGAATGAATTCTCAATCTGACTATTAATTAAGAATAAAGATCCCCTTCACTTTTTCTCTACCTGGAAAGAAACTGAACTATCAGTGATGACAGTCAGCAAAACCCACGCAGAAATCCCTGACAGAGAATAATGCCAGGAGGTCATTTTTAAAGAGTTACCCCCTTCCAGCTGCAAACACACATTCAGACAGTTAGAAACAAGACTTTGTGAAGAGCAGCTGAAGAAAAACAGCTTTTTAAAAAGAAATCCGGTAACAAAGACTGG